>NW_023416049.1:0-55525 GCF_013373865.1 Monomorium pharaonis
TTCAACAAATTAGATTTATTGATTTTCTGATTGTATCTAATCGTGCAATTACTCACGCAATGAATAACATTTATACTAGACAAGACCTGAACGTCTTGCGTACTCATCGTATGATGAAAGGAGAAATTGGATGGAAGGCAAATGAGCAAGTGGGAAAGGGAGAAACAGATCGTTTAGTGACGTACCGATGAAAAGGGATGATGCTATTAGACTAATTAAGACATCTTAAGATTTTAATGAGTTCTCCTCGCTCAACGGCGATGAGAAGTTAAATCGATATGTCTAAATTTTGCAAATTCTAGACCGCAATATATTTCTTCTCTAATATTTCCATACCAGATTTTATTTTATTTATAATTTATAATTTTTCTATACCAAAATAATGAAATAAAAAATCTCTCTACATTTATACATCTGTTTATATCTACTTACATATTTATTCACAATAAACTTTCGTAATAATTTTTGATTTTTTTTTTTTAATTTGAATTTTTAACAACAGCAAACTTTTCTTGCAAAGTTGCAGTAATCTATCTTTAAACTAAACTTTGATCAGGTCAACTAAATCTTTAGACTTTAGTATGCTACAAATGCATATTAATCGGGTATAATGAAAGAGTTGATTCGTCGGCAAAGACCGGTACGTTAACTGGTCCAATCATCAATCAGCCCAGTGAAGCTAAATGGTCAGGACAACGGGTTTTAATATCTCCTGAGGAAAATAAAGTTAGCGCGATAAATCAAAGGTGAAAAGTCGCTGCCTTACTTTCTCTCTCTTGTCCTCTTGCTCTTTTTCTTCTTTCCCTTCCCCGTCCTCTCACCACCTCCCACCCTCTCTCTTTCTCTCTCACTTTCTTCTGCCATCTCGCTTTTTCCTCATTGCGCTCTCAGCTTTAATCTCTTCGCCTTCCATCGGTGACTTGCAAAAATGATAAATGAATTTCATCCATCGCGCGTGCCATATTTATATCTATAAAACTGGATAGTAAGCCTCATAATAACCACGATGACGAACAATGACAATTTCTGATGATAACAACCGTAATTTGTTTCGCAGAGATATCGAAGTATTGATCTTTGTATAGAGAGAAGCTTATAGACGACAATGACATTCGCAAATTCAGTGTCTCGCCATTCAATTTTCGACGATAAAAGTTTTATTGATTTACATTCGCACCCTCCGTTTATACAATGACAAACGTGCGCGATATAAAGTTGCACACCGGCATGTCGTGGTTGTAATTTTTGTGGCAAACATTGCCGCCCGGTCGAGCAAAGCGGGGGTTGAAAGTCATTTAGGTATTATCTTACGGAAAAGACGGCGGCTGCATATTTGCATTACGTTCGCGTATGTAAACACGTCTACTGGGGCGCATACTTTGTCATCCTATCCTATTTACTTTGGGGAGAACGCACATCCACAGTGTGCATCGTGTGCACTCTCCCTATACCTTGCCGCTTAGTAATCGCTCAGGTGCTTGTGACAAATAGCAATGACCTCTTTCACTGCGGGCACATCCTCCATATTGAGACTATCAATAGATATTACCTTTTATAAGAAATAATGATACAAAACACTGCTGGATACATAAGTAGATTTATAGTCATATTAAGAGAATATGTTTCTCGTGTAAAATCTTGTGCTCAATCCTTTTTTCTATTCTCTATTGTGTACAGATCTCGAACATGCTCGAATTGAAATGTGTGACAATATAATTGAGCATAACTTTGCTTTTTTATATCGTGCAAAAATTTAATTAGAAAATTGATGATATTAAAAATGTTTGTAACAGTGTACGTGTGAAAGACATCGTATATAAAAGAATGAAAATGAATTAACATCACAAATAAATTTAAAGTAAATTTCGTAGCATGCACACACAGTAAGATTAGATATAGTAATTTTAATACTGCTAATGCGCTACCACTGCTAAGATTTCCAGCAATGAACATATAATTATAACAAGTCGTCAAAGCAATATTAACTAATTTTAATTAATGTCGTATACCTGTGAAATTTTTAGCAGAGATTTCTGCAGTGAGCGCAATGTCTCGCCGTAGACAACCGCAGCCAGTAATAAATCCGACCGACGACGCGTTCGCTAAAGACAAATGATGAAATTACGAATAATTATTCAGGTATATATCCTCGTAGGATAAGTTACGCGTAGGAAGAGTGTGTAGGGGTGAAAGGCGCGGATGTCGGTAGTATGTACCGGAGTAAAATATGATGTAGAGTTTGGCCGGCTTGGCCGACGCTATAGCGGCTAATACGTTCCGGGAGAGAAGTTAGTAACAGGTGGCGCGATTCATAATATCGCATGTTGTAGAATTTGCCCAATCTGGGAGGACAAAAGTATTTTGTTTGGTTGCGTGTAAATATATAGGCGTAACACGTAATTCCAGTTGCTCCGTTTTCATTTTAATTTCACGTTTGTTTTCATGTTGTTGTTAATCTCTCAAATAATCTCCAAAATACACGAGAGTTCAGAATAATGCATACTCTCGTATCTTCCTTAGAGATTTACGTAAAAAAAAAAAAATAAGCAGTCACTGACAGGCTAGTAACAATAGGAATGCAAACAAAAAGAAATACGAGCGGTATCATGAAAACAGGAATTGAGAATGAGGATTTGAGAGAATCTTTCTGAGACATTGAAAATAATTGTTTTTGTTCCACAAAAAAAAGGCAAAAGAATGATAAATAAAGACGTGGTCTTTTTGAATGATTAGAAAATAATTTGTTATACAACCCTATAATTAATTTCGCACGAAATATACGACGTTAAAGTAGATCCAATTTTTTAAACGATGAAAACTTTGTTTTATTACAGTGTCCGCGCCGCCGAGCACCAGTCCTAGTCCGTCTACCACGGAAATCCTTAAAAAGGGTAAGCTATTGGAGACAGATTCCTCGCAACGGACGGTTATATATGAAGCATTTGCAAAATTGATAAATCACTATGTATTGCGCTATTAGAAGTCATAAAATTTGATGCTTCCATATATATCACAATCAATATTATTCCTGTCGTACTTGCTAGCTTGAATTTAATTTTTCAACGCGCGTTTACTTTTACAGATTGGGAACTCATGGCGGAGATGAATAACTCTGTTTACGGAAATCCAAGTTCGCTGACAATTCAAAATGAGAAGAATGTCAAGACAGGTGAGTATTCGAAGCGGTATATCTTCTTTTTATGTAATTCCCAATGTATTTTATCGCAATTTCGCGAATTATGGGATAATCCGCAACTTTACATTTCCACGAAGTGGTGCAGTCGTCGGCTGTCACGCAAGCGTATACGAAAAGTAACAAGCACTTGAGATATATTTGAAAGAAGTATTCTCGTGTGTGTGTGTGTGTGTGTGTGTGTGTGTGTGTGTGTGTGTGTGTGTGTGTGTGTGTGTGTGTGTGTGTGTGTGTGTGTGTGTGTGTGTGTGTGTGTGCGCGCGCGCGCGCGCGCGCGCGCGCGCGCGTGTGTATCTTTGTATATCTCTATCCGAAAAGAATACATCAATCATTTAGCTCTTTCTCACACGTTTAAAAAAGGCAAAAAGTAGGATAAGGAAATAAGACAGAAAGCAAAATTTAGAAATGACGTAATATCACAGATAAAAAAAAAATTAGATGGAATATTCTCCATGACTTATGGAGAAATATTAATTTTTGAAATATTACATGCATGGGGCATTAAATGTTGCATATAATTAAATATTTTCTAACATATTGACATATCGTTATTATTATCATCGTTATGAAACATTCTTGGCGTATATAAAGGTTTCAAGAGCTTTAACTGCAACCTGCATACTCTATACACTAGTAAAATCTCAATCTAGCTAGAACGGATTTACATATTCAATCTAACATCACGTATAGTCAAATGCCATCCCATAACTGGATTTTCCAGCAACATACTTTGAATCTCCGGCGCGATTAACTTCGATGTTAACTAGAGCTAGGAGACCCACTAGGGAATCCCGGGAATCGATTGCGGCTTTAAGAGTGGTTTGAAGAAGGATAAGCAGCTCGCTTTAAAGCTCTCTACAGAGGGCGAAAGAGAACCGCGGAAATGAGGTCTGTAACAGGATAACAATTGGAATTTTCCAAGGACGAATCTTTCTTTTATTATATCAAATTATCGAAAAATGGATTGCAATTTTAAATTATACAAAAAATTATTTCAAAATAACACACCCATTATCATATACATGTCAATTATGAATAATAATCATATCTATATAATTTCCAAAGAAAGATTCGAAACAATTTTAGGGGAAAAGAATGGTTTTGCTAAAGTATTTAAAAATTTAGCTATATATACGTATGAAAAAAATTTTTTTGGACTGTCAAAATTATGTAGGACACTCAAACATGATGAGCAAAGCTACAAACAATTTTGATACTCTAGCAGCCAATTCAAGTGTCATACAAAATTATTTTCAAAGCAGTATCTAACTAAATTTCAGGACACATTAAAGCATTTTTTAAATTTAATTTATTAAAACTTGTAGAAAAAAGATTTCAATTTACCGTATCGCATCACTTTGGAAACAAAGTGTTTACTTAGGAAATCAAAACGCGGCGGATGACTGTTAAAAAGACAGGTGAAGAGTGAATGTGGAAAATAAAAAGGAAACGGAAGAATAAACATAAAGGTAACAGAGAGGCAACTGAAGTGATGTTCGTAACAGAAACACATGAGTGGTGGTTACGCGAAAGAGTGAAAAGAACAGATAGATAAATATATAGGAGCGAGAGAGAGAGAGAGAGAGAGAGAGAGAGGGAGGGAGGGAGGGAGAAAGCTGGGAACAGAGTTGACTGGGGTAGAAGAGATCCGTGTAACATCAATATTTCATGTATGCTAACACGCCGGAACTAATAATGCTCCAGCGAGGAAGACCCAAGAATAATATCAGCCGCCGCTGTGTAGACCGCGTTCTCCGTCCCTATCCACACGCCTTAACCCTCCTCACTCCTCTATTTCTTTCTTTGTCCTTCGCTTTGCTCTATCACCTAAAACAGCAACGTGCAGCGCCCTAGCGTCCTTTTGCGCCCTGTGTTAATTTAATCGAAAATTCGTGTCTCGTTGAGCTCCGCCGTCTCTACCATGTCTACCGCGTGTGTCTCCTCTCTCCCTTCCTTTCTTCTACGTATAACCAATGTCATCGCCCCGGGAGCGGGTTGAGAGACGGCGGAGAAAGGTGAGAGTGAAAAGATGAGGGCTGAGGGGAGAGGAGAGAAAAGGATAGTGAATGCGATGGGATGTGGTAAGTTTGAATACGGCATATGTTTCCTTGTCTCTCCTTCTCTATTTGCGAAGGCCGGGAGGAAGGAAAGGACGGGCTGCGAAGGAAGGATGAGGTTTGTAATTGGTGCAACATCTGCGGTCTGCAAGGTGGCATTAATGTTTGCTCCCTTCGTGCTCTCTCGCCCTCATCTCTGTTCCCTCCTCCGTTTCTCCCCCACGCTTTCGCCAGGTTCCGAGAGAATCGCCTTTTTCCTTATCGCGTTATTTCTTTTTCTCTTCTCCTTATCCTAGTTACATTTAACCGTGTCTGCTTCCATTTCTTCCAGCTCTTTTAAGCACTTTATTTTTATGTCATCTTCTTTCCTTAACATATCTGTTTGACTTATTCCCTTTTAGTCTGCCAGCGTCTCTTTTTATATCCACGTTACGCTCGTTACGATTCTAACAGCTCTCTCGTATTTCCCAGTACATTTTTTCCCGGATAATTTATCTCAGTCCTTCACCTCGCTACCTTGCCATCTTTTTGTTATGCCCTCTTTAAACAATCTAGCGGTCGCCGCCTATTTGCACCGTTGTTTCTCGTTATTCGTATCATTGAAAATTCAAGGGCGCAAGTGTGCGCTTAAGATTAAACAGAAGATTTGCTTGAGTTTCCTTCACGCGGGCGGAAACCCAAGCATAAACAGCCCTTATTTGCTCATAGTAACTTGCGACAATCTGTTGTCGAGAATACCTAAACATAACGAGGCGCGTTTTAACTTCCTTTAGCGTAAGTTGGTATTATTCGTTATACGAGAAAATTGTTTACTTGTAAACGTTACAAACGTAAGCAACAAACAACATAAAAATATTAATATTTTTCACATTTTTGTCCAATACCAGTTATATTAAAAATATTATAGTTTTGAGAGCTGTCTCGTTTTCTCGATATTTTCCTCGTTTTCTTTACGCGATTGTAATGTCACAGTATTCTTGTATACTCGTGTATACCATTGTCAAGTCACCGCGTAATTACCATGCATTGTATGCATTTGTCCATTTCCGCTTCCCTCTTAAGTCGCATCGCGTCACACGCAGTTCGCGAGTGGCAAATTACATAGAGAAGCGAAGGTAGACACGCGGCCTACGGCGATAAGTCACTTTGAGGTTCCGATGGGAAACGGAGCAAGTATTGTCGCGGTATCGTGACATCTCCCGGAGCACATATGCCCTTAGTGTCGCTTAATTCCCTGGGGCAGAGCCTGGTTGTCCGCCTGTAATTCGGGCAGGGCATGTATAGCGATTGGTTTAGCCGCGTGCTTTCGTACGATTAACACGTTCCCCATTCTACTGTGTGCGCGCATGTACGGAGTAAAGGAGTGGAGGCGCGCATAAGAGCACCGTTCAACAGCGCGCGTGGCTCTTGTTACTCTTGTTGCCGTCGTATAAAGCGACCTCGCATCGCTTCGTCAAATCGCCAAGTTGAAAATCATTTTATCATGTTTATTCGGCGACGCTCGCGTGTCGCGTGCGTTGTCGCTTCCGCATGAAATTATTTACGACCTGAATTAACATCGTAAAGGCGCATTAATTAGAACGCGCCCGTGACGTTGTGACAATATTGCGCGCCGCATGACACGATCGTATAAGTTTAGATCTCAGCGTGCGAGACCTTAGACCTCTGTTAATTTTCTTGGGGTATACATAGTTAGCTAGCCACCTGGGACAAGCGGTATCATTGACTTTGTCGCGTGCACGGCCAACATCAATTCGTTTGAGCTATCTCAAGACAAACGTATACGCACGTGCCAACACCGAGACGGATTGATATTCACGGAATGCAAAACGAGAAGCTAAATCCACAATTTCAGCGAAAATAGTTTAACGCGTCCGTACTGACCCGTCAGCCTCGAATCGCACGAACGGATGAGCGTGAGGAATATCACGAGACGTAAAATCAATGAGAGAAATAGTTGCGCGAAACTCTTAACTTTTTAGGGGGACTTATTTGTATCGACAATAGTTTAGTTTCTTCCTGACAGCAGAGTCGCGAAAATCCAGGATTATCAAATCCAAACGGGATGTCGATTCAATGCGTAGATACAAAGCTTTATTAGTTATATATTTTCCCTTTTTTTTTTTTTAATCGATACAATCTTCTGCACGCACGATTCAGTCAATTTCGGGACTACTCTCGATAAAATACTTTTGTGCAATTGCCGCAATATATTTTACTGTATCGAATGTTCAATCGTGAGAACCTTATTAGATATATCGATGCACTTCATCCTATAAATAACGAATTATGTGCATTGTTGAAACACCAATATTTTAACAAATTAAGTCTTTACAACTGCAATCTATATTCTTTTCATTTCAATTCAAAATTCATATACTTTGAAAGGATGCTGGTACAAATGAATGCAATGATCACATTTTCGATACATGTACGATAAGTAAATTTTCAAGTTAGAATGGAAAGCGTTTATCAATATTTTCATCTTTTTTTTGTTGTAACACAACGCGCAGTAATGTGTTGATCAATTTCCAAATTATTACGTAAGTTTAAACACGTTTATTTTTCACGAAGAGTTAATGATGGGGTGAACATTTTTATTTGCAGGGACCAACAGATGTCAGACACAAATTGAGCATAAATTTCATTGCTATTCATTTTTCTGAATATTTGTTCTCTCTCTTTTTCTCTCTCTCTCTCCCCCTCTCCCCCCTGTCTCCTTTCTGTATTTTGTGTCACCTCAATTTAAATTATACTATTTATATATGTTGAAAATTTGTTACAACTTTACAGCTTTAATGCTTAAGAGAATTTTATGGAACACAGTAAATAGCGATAATCTCTCTCTGTCTTTCAATTGCCTTTCTTCCTGAGAAATTTCCTCACGCATAATTTTGTCGCGACTAACTCTTACTCCCGTAGTCCCGCTAGAGAAATCCTAAACTACTACAGATAACAAAGTTTACACGCTCCCGTAGAGCTTACACGCGTCCATGCTCGCGCGATGAAGGCGGCTATAGGTCTGGTCTTCCCTAAACACGTCGTCGCCCACGCATAGCTCCAGAAACAGCCGCATCGCGATAGAGATTCTCGCATATAGGAAACTATAGAACTGGCTCGGGCACACGGATATACGTACGGCGCACGTTACACATTGTCACTGCTAATGTTTGGTCGAGATTTGCATACGTCTGTCTAGCCTATCCATTGCGTCGCCGTACAACGGTTGTCTCACCTCGTTGTCCGAGGGTGTATCCGGCGAGGTAGCAGCGGCAGCGACCTTACTCTGTACCATCAGCTTGGTACTATACACACGAACGTACAAGCGACCTACGCAAGCGCGCGCGCGCGTATGCCGTCATGATCACCCATTACCTTACCCGAAATAGGCTATCGTGCCAAGATCGTGTGCTTTCCCTGCGCTGCTTCACAACCCTCGCCTTGTCCCTTACCTAAACTGACTGGCATCGCCTCGGGGCCACGAACTTACAAATCTAATCGCGAGGGAACGAAGACACAAAGCGATATTCACAAGCACCTTGCTCCGTGGATACCCCGAAATTAAGCCGTAAGTGCAGGCTGCCAGGCCTCTGCGGCTTCTGCTACCTGCTAGCTGGTTCTCCATATTAGAGAAGCTGCGTCTATCAGTAGCATTTTGCCCGTAACTTGATATACTATCTACGCATCGTGCAGCCTTTAAAAGGGGATAAAACGCACGTTGACGCGCAATGGGCGGTTATAATCTTGCGATAACTAATGAGAAATCCATCTATTCAGGTGTGAAATTGTAGAACTTTAATTAATATGTAAATGTCATT
This sequence comes from Monomorium pharaonis, assembly GCF_013373865.1. Taxonomy (NCBI): domain Eukaryota; kingdom Metazoa; phylum Arthropoda; class Insecta; order Hymenoptera; family Formicidae; genus Monomorium; species Monomorium pharaonis. Next base: position 9,069 of record NW_023416049.1, read on the forward strand.
TGTTACTACTTTTCTAACTAAAATAAAGATAGATAAAAATAAATTAAAAAATAATAATTTAATAGATAGAAAAATAAATTTTGTTAGAATTATAAAAAGAAGCTTTATCTTTCAATATATTAATACTACATATTTTATCTGATTTTAATTACGTAATGAAGTAAAAACGTTCGAGTGATAAGTTGTCTATTTATTTATATCATGGTGCGCTTTAGGCGCCAAGCACGTACACACGATAACACGATAAACCAACACACATAAGGTCTGGTTGTGTAATTTTATCAAAATATATATTCATCACGAACTGTTTCGTTGCAAGAATGTAATCCAAAACGCGGCGGGCTTACGACAAGCGTGTGTCGCGACATGGATAGAATCTACTTGGCGCGCGGATAAGGGAATTGTGTTTACTCGGAGTTTGCATACTAGTTAACGCGTTTGCCACCCACTTTATGCGTAACAGGCTCGTAAACATCTTCAGTCGAGAAGGCCACTCGTTGCACGTCCCTTTGTCCGTGGTTCCGCTATGCGAAACCACGCAAGTCTCTCCTTTCGCTCCTTCTGTTTTCTCAGATCTCATCTCCTCTGTCTCACCGACGGCTTTGCACTATAATGTCTCGAAGCGAGATTGAATTTTTAATTTATTCCCATAACGTTCGGGATTCATTCCCATAACATCCGGGAAAACAAATTGTCGCCGGTTTGCAGTGAACTATTCAACGTGGAAAAATATTTCTCTTGGGAATATCCTTGTATACTTGATTTATTATTAACCATTATTAATCATCGATATATGTAATATTTTTTACAAATATTTGTTTCGTATGTTTCTCTCAAGGTACCAAGTTCCAGTCAAACCTGAACGAAATTGGAAAATCGGAGCAAAAGTCATCTGAACTAGACAGAAAAAGAAATTTTAATGGTTGGCCTCCTGATAAGGGTGAGTATATTATAAGTAGAATATATATATATATATATATATATATATATATATATAACAGTTATAAAATATGTATGTATTTATACAAAAGTTTCACACATTCAGTTCTAAAACTTTCATAAGAGAACAATAGAATCGAGATATATAAATACTATAACATATACGCACAAAATAGAAAAAAGCGATGTCTTTTGTTAAATTTATAAATTTTTTTCTGCAAGGAACAAAATATTTTTCTTTGTGGAATAATTCATGATCGTGTCAATTGCATTTGCGCTTTCCGCAATTATATCCGTTTTTTTATGCGACATGGTAGAATGGTAATGTAACGTCAGAAAAATATTTCGTTGATGCCATACAGTCGTGTAATGCCGATTAAGCGACATATATGCAATAAAATGTCAGATACCGGACATACGCTGAACAGTAAGCGCAGCTGTCCGTTACTTCATGAATTTGAGATCCAGCTTTGACGAGCCCCTCGTCACGGAGGGCGAACGAGTTATGTACGAGGAGGCGAAACGCGAACGAGTTTTCCCGTCGAAAGTGCGGCATTTATCCGGCATTTCGCGGCTCTGCCGTGGCATTTGAGCGGCCATGTCTACCGCATTTCTGAACGCGGCCAGGTGTGTGTAGCACCTTTCATAATTCCGCCGAGCCTTCGGCATTATCGGATAATTCTTTTCTACCCTCGCATTTTTTCCTCCTTCCACGATCCGTCTTCACCCCTGCGTCTCTTCCGTAATTCGATCCCTGTCCCAGCCCCCTTCCACTTCTATGCTTCTGCGCTACCGTCTCTCAATATCTCGCTCGACCGCGGTTACTTTTAAGAGGAATTTGCATAATGGCGTAGTGTGAAAATCCGTTTTCTCCGCGGAGACGATCGCGATAGTCTCGGAGAAGTAAGGTAATTTCGCATAGAAAAAGGCAAGTTGAACCAGTAACGAGGGAAACTGCATTGCAAGCTGCCACATGTAAGTACGATGAAAAGAATGCTAGAAATATCGGACGTTCTGTGAAAAATTCTGCTATGAGATTAACGTCAAATTGCTAATAGGAACTCTATTCAACGAAACACTGATACGATCGCGATAATTTTAACGCCCGATGTTCTTTTAATGTTTAAAGATACCGGAAACTATATTATACATCAATTTTATACATCGTGTATCAATTTTGCATTATGCCGAGTAAACGTAGACGCGATATGCTGTTGATCAAATCTAAAAAGCGTGTAAATTTGGAAATCGTTCTGAATCGACAAGTTTGAATCTCGAGTTGGAAATGAGACACGCCAATTTGCACTCTCGCGCTTTTGCTATAAAATACAACTATCAATACTATAAATACATAACGTATTTCCCTTCTCGCAGAGATGAAGAGAAGAAAAGAAAAGTATGTAGAGAAAGAAGAGGAGAAGGTAAGAGGGGAAGGGGAAGGAAAGAAGGATGGGCTAGGGCGAGAAATCGCGAATTGAAGGAAGGTAAGATCGCACAAAAGTAGCGAAGCGAAGAATTCTCCCGGGGCAGCGCCAGGGACCGGATAAAAGAAAGGGGAGTAAGACTGGGGAAAGGGGGTCAGAGAGGCAAGTTACTGCTTGCGAGCCCTTGGATGAGAGAGTCGAGAAGATTCTAGAAAAGGCCGTGGAGAATAGAAAAGGGAGAAGGAGAGGAGGCGAGTGGGTGATCCGGCTAGCGGAGGCGACGGCCCACCCGGGTTGTTTCTGATTCGTAATTAGAGATGAGTGAGACCAGGAGAAGGCCGGAGAATACATTTCTCTCCAAGCGAGTAATAGCTAACGGTACAGTGCAAGCCAACCGGAAGAATAACTGACTTCCCATTTTTTCTCCCTTGGTTTTTTTCTCCCGTTTTTCCTGCCTTATCTCTTCTTCTCCTCTTCACTCCTCCTCATCAGTCCTTATTTCTCCCTACTGTATCTACTTCGCTTGGACCGTCGACTAATCGGCAGCACTCACCCCCTTTGCATTCGACTCCGTTTCTTCGACATAGGGGAAGGGATTCCTTCGCGGGAATCTTCCTGCAACGGGGTAACGACAGATTCTCGTCGTCCTAAGCCCTTGATTGTGCAATGACTTCTCGAAACTACCAATGGCGAGAAAACCCTTCCTTTTCTGTAGCTCTTCCCACAGCAACGCGAGTCTAGATATATAGTTTTTTCGAGATATTAGAATCTAGTGTGATATATTTGGCACAATATTATTTTCTAATGAGAACATATTTTAAATACAGCAAAGCTATTTGGAGAGAATAAAATAATTTATTCGGAGTTTTATTGATGTAAATGTCAGAACTTGTGCGATGTTTGTTCTAAAAACGGCCGGAGCAAAGACATCAATATCCATAAGCAAAATATTGATTCTTATAAATATTAGATGTATTTAAACTCAGAAATAGAAATAGTTGTCGTTTTGCTGTCGACATTTCAATCTTAAAAAAAGAAATATCTTGTCTAATTTCAGATTCAGCAACGGGCGTGATGACGACCGTAACGCTACTACTAATTGCTCTGGCCATAACGATAATTCGATAAACAAGATCTGAAAAGAAGCGAGCGATGACCTCGTCGTTGATACACCATCGGTGTTGGTTTCCCTAATTAACGGACTAAATTAAAAGGAAATGAAAGAAAAATTAGAATTCAAATGACACGAAAGACAGACACACTCACACACGAGAAATGTACGCGCGCGCGTACACGCGTACACACGATTACACAGAAGTGACACAAAGACTGACCGGAGTAGTTAGTGTCTGTCATTAAATGATGGAGAGTAATTTACGCGTGCCAAGTTAGTGTAGCGACGACAGTCCACGAGTGGCCAAGAATTAAAGAAGTACGAATCCTCATCGATCTCACTTTCACCGATTGTGCGTCCCGTGGCCTGAAGGGTGAGACACGCATCGGGAAATGGAACAACGAGAACGAGGGGAAAGGGTATTGACAAAAGTGCAACGACTATCGCTTTCAGTGTAATATATTGTATAACGCCGTAACAATGACGCCAACAACAGATACAGTGATCTTGTCTCCGCGAGGGAGTGCGATCCGGAACGTGTGTGAGAGTGAATCGTTACGTTTTTTAACTACATTATACGAGAGTATTTTAGTCGCGCTAACTGTGAGTGACATTTTTCGGAATATCAAAACGAAAATCGTTCGAGCTTAATACTGGATTAAAATTTCACCGAACCGATTAGTTTTTTTTTTCCAGCACTTTAAACTTATATCTCCCTCCTGAAATGATTTTCTTCCTTCATTCGTACGATCGATACGTAAAGGTTCTCAACAAATTTTGTCAACAACATAAGAAACGCTTACGTTCGGAGATTCGTCGCGACGATACGTATCTCGAGGAAAATCGCGGGGGTTAGTCACGCTTCGAGCAAAGTTGATTCGCCGTCAACATCCGAATCAGGTTCCATTTGTATACGTAGTCACGGCTCGACTGTATGTATTCCTTAAGTATCAGCTTTTTCTTTTTTCTTTTTAATTTAGATGCGTAAATGCGAGAAAAATGCGTGTATTATCTCCAGCATCGATTCTACTTCTTTACTCCGTGACAAACTTCCCCGTTCTGCCAAGTACATTTTAAATTCTTCGATTCTTTTTCCACCTCGTTTCTATCCTTAGCTCCTTACGTAGGAAATCATGGATCCCATCTGGATACTTGAGATTAAAACGTCAGATTCGGGATGGGAGAGTTGCTCTCATCTGGAGAGGCAGTCGAAGAAAGCACGGACAAGGTGAAGAGAAAACGAAGAAAATGGAAAATTTGCGGCAGAGAAAGAAATGAAAATATATCGTTAATAACAATCAAGAAATCGAATACTGTTAGTTGCAAACGTTTTCGAATCAATCTGATATTGCTGTGCTGTTTTAAAAAAAGTGCTACAATCCTTTTTTCACATTATGTACAGGCACACGTGTCTTTTATTTAATTGTAATTCTAATCAGAGTCAAAAGTGGAAAATCAAATTGATTTTCTTCTCACTGTACCACAAAATTTATTTCCTCTTTTGCATAAATGTGCCAAAAATATTGCTTTTTCCGCTTGTGAATTAATAACTAGTTCTAAATTTCGATTAGCTGAGGTAAAATGCATTTTCTCTTGAATTGTAGAATACGCGTAGCTCCAACTTTATTTATTTACTTATGCAATTACAAAAGGAAATTTTATTATTACTATTAACGTAATATTAACGTAAGCGCGATTTGTTTCTGATGTTCTAATCTAGGTCGACAGCGGTGATCAAAAATCTTGAGCATATCAATAAAACATCTTTTGTTCTATTCTCTTTTATTATTTCTTATTGCATTAACGATAAGTGATTTATACAAACAGAAAAAAGTGCTGGCTTTAAGAAATAACTTTCCATACACATATTCATACATTATCATTGTGCATGGCAAAACGTCGACGTGCGTTTAATTTGTATTTAATCAGATTCGATAGCAAAAAATTTTCCAACTAAATATCTACTTAACAGAATTAATAGGGAATAATTGCAAGGTAAATTACATATTTGCTAAAAATATTGGATTCACTTGACATGGCACAATCGATTTGTTTACATGTTAATTGATCAAATTGGGATTTATTCGTAGGCGGTCGCGAGAGGCTGGTCCGGTCTTGCCAGGTTTTAAGCGGACTTCTAACTACTTAGGAATATCCATTATTCAGCGTACATCTTGTTTAAAGCAACAGGTTCGAGAGAGTCCCTGCACTCGGTGCGCAAAGGAGTTAATGCCCGCCATGGATTAAAGAAGGGAACGGGTCGACTTAGGGATTACGCAGACTTACTCTGATGAGGTCTGTAATCGTATCATTCGCGAGACTAGCGATCTTAAAAGTCATAAGCATTTAACATGAGGGGGATCACGCGCTTTTGGAACATCGCAGCGTTTGCAGTCTATAGAAATTACTGCGACGAATTCAAATCCCGATCTGATCAACGCTACGAGCAATTGTTTCTCAACTTGTCGATTAAAACGTATTTATTGTATTTAGTGCATTTACGCATGAACGATTAACTAATATTTTTAATAAAAAAAAAAAACATTTTTATAGATACATTATAAACAGTTTTTGTTTGATAAAAGTAAAATTGTGAAAGTTTATAAACAAGCAATTAAACACAATATGTTGCAATATATGGATTGCACTCGACGAAGGTGCTCAAATAAATTTTTAGACCAATATACTGAATGATCTATCAAAATGATGTCTAAATATTTTGAATATTCTTTAATATTATTATTAACTATTATTGTTTTTTATCAGAGACTGATGCAATTTAATATACATCATATAAAGTTTTATTTATCTATTTTATTTATTAGTTTTATTTATAATAATTTTGTGAAGGAGAGATAAATACGAACACTTTGCAATCTTTTCGTAAATGCAAAGATGATTGAACATTTGTTAGCCTAGTGTAAGAAATTTTTATTTCACTAATAGGCATAGACTGATTAAATAACGCTTAAACATTTTGTTATGTAATTTAATTAGTAGAATACATTGTACTTTGCAAGTTTGTTTAAGACATAAAAATCTAGAAGAATCGAAGAATCTTAACATCTTTGTGTGAACAATTTTGCTTACTAAAAACCCAGAACTATGTAACAAAATAAAGAGACATCACTCTTTTTGGGTGTACTTAAAAAGAACCGTGCACTGCCCATAACGCAAGTAGGATCCACATTGCACATGTGTATGTACGTGTGTGTATATGCGTGTTTGTGATTGCATGTAGGACGACAAAGATTTTTTGTTTATAATATCTGTGCGTAACACCATTTTCCGTTAGCATCATAAGTAGCGCGATAGAGTTTCATTTTCAACTTTTTAAAATCTCAATTTTTTGATCTCATGAATTTGAAGCTCGTTAAATTACACGCAAAATTAATGAAATTGAGAGATGGTGGATTTGTCAAAGGTAAAAAAAAACAGTATTTGAAAATTAATTCCTTTTACTATAATCAAATAATTTTAATGAAATATGTGAAAGGCTAAAGGAAAATGGTGACGCGGATTGTTCGAATTATCGGTCTAGGGACGCTCGAACGTTGACTCGTCATTGACGAACCCTGTAAATAGAAGTATACCAGTGATATGAATTGCACGTAGAGTAAGCTTCGCGCAAGCCAGCGATGATAGTGTACGACGCGTCACGTACACCACATCATTAATTCGTTTTTCCGTTTCGCGAATTTCCGCTTTTAAGTTCTTTCGCCGTCATTTCTCATGCGCGGGGAAATGCGTAAGAAGGGTAAATCTTAGCGAGAGATATTTTGACTGTAGTCACTAAGATAAAAATGCGGATCGACGTGAAAAGAAAAGAAAAAGAAATTCGCCGTCTTAGCGTTACAAGTACGTGATAAGACGTATTGAACGCAAAGGTATATATGTATACATAACGCAAATTATAAATATGAAAATACAAATATATAAATATAAATATACGAATTACGGGGGACTATATTGGGTATACATACATATATAAATATATATATATATATATATATATGTTATATAATATATATATTATTATAATATTTATGCTTTGCGACGTTGATTTGAATGTTGTTATTTACAAGAAAACCAAAAGAAACGAGACATTCTTATGAATATGCTCGACATATGTAATAAAAGAAGAGTTACGTAAGAACTCTATAAAAAAAATCGCGATTATCTTCTTATCCGATACCCTCTTCCTCATCTTTCTTCGATTTGGAATAGATCCTTTCTTTTCATAAACACAGCGATACAAGCGGAAAACTTAATATCTCATTTTTTTAATTTACCTGTGTTGTGCTCCAATATAAATGAAAGATAAATAAATACATCGTACGTTGCAGTAGAAAAGCAAACAATAAAACAATGTTCACAGCTTTTGGCTAAAACAAAACATACCGTTTATAATAAATAAATTACTTAGTCGGTTATTAACAATTGACAATTAATAATTCATTTAGCGTTACAATTTTACTTTCATGTTCTGGTTAAGCAACCAACTTTGCAACTAACCACAGGTTGAAACGCGGCGGATTATGGGGAACTCCGCAAACGTTTCATCCCCCGACGCATGATTCTGTTTGCCATGGGTAAGCTAAATAGAGGAGTCTGACGGCGAAGAGGAGCCAGCGAGGTGTTGAGGAAAAGATACCGGGTATTCGTAACATTCGGGTCGCGTGGTGAAGTCGCGTGAATCCGCGAAGTGAGACGCTATCTACCATCGACGGATTAAATCAGGCCGACTATGTGTTTATGCGGCAGCCGTAGGGGGAATGGTATGAAAGTTCAACAACGTCAGATACGTCGGCGGAGCGAAGATAGCGGATACACGTCGCGGTGTATAACGGGGGATCTGTTGTGAAGTAACGCGGGGAATGTGTCAACCTTTGCGCAATATTTCGCCGTTTATTGTCGCGAATGTTGTAACAAGAAGCAACTCGCCGGTCGGCATACTAACCGGAGGATTAATTACGCGTGCAGCCCAAGGCGGCTTGCGGAATCATTTTACGCATAACATGACGTTCCCCTCGCTGACAAGTTACTATCAGTTTATAAGCCCGTAAGCTCGCTCGGCGGTCGGCTAATTAAAACCACGCTGTTCCGTCCGAGAATTGGGACGACGGCGAAGTTTACCGGCGCTTAATCGGTACCGTTCGTTTCGTTCGGCTTCAACATCATGGAATCCTTGCCTCATCGTTAAGTATTGTACGTTCTCTTTCTACATCCGTCGTTCCACTCTGATTATACCTCACAAATATGGTAATTGCGGAAGTATTGATTGAAATTCACATATCCGAACAATTCTAATTTTAATACACGAACATCACATATTATCAGAACGTGGTCTGATTCTCTCAGCAATTATCACATAATATAATATGTCTTAACGTTGAAACGAAGAACAAGTGGACGTTATTTCACAGTCATTTTAAGCATTATGTTATTTAAAAATTATGCTACTAAATTCAATGGCCATTTTCATTGACTACATCAATAAAATTATTATAAAGACAATACTGTCGTAGGCAAAATAGGCCTATTGTTACATTAACGGCCACAATGAGAGAAAGTTGCAAAAATCTATAAAATATTCAGAAGGCGAGCTTGTCACGGTCGAGAAGGAAAAAGAGAAAGACATTCTGAAATCTTTATGAACTGAGTTACCAGCAAATAGGTATTGCAACAGATTATGAATTAAATTCACTCTCCACTTGCGCACTCACTCTCTCTCTCTCTCTCTCTCTCTCTCTCTCTCTCTCTCTCTCTCTCTCATTTTCTCTTTCTTTGATTCTCTTTTACATTACTTCATAATAGCTACGGTCCATGGCGAGTGGCCGCCTTGCCAAGCATTTTCGTCGACCATTCATCTGAGCTTCTCTTTCCCTTAACGGCCTGCTTGTCTTTCATTCAACCACATTGTCAGAGTATTCTTTTCCCCTCGCGAGAATCGCCGAAAAGTACTCGCTATATCGTGAAATGAATAAGTATAAATTAACCTGACAGATTTTAATTAATTTTAGAAGAAAACCATACTTTGCTATTATTAATAAATGTACAATCTTATATTAAAATTATTAAGTTTTTATCAAATACAGTGATATATATATATAACGAAATTTTCATTACATCTATATTCATGGCATTAATTACATTGCTCAAAATAGTTCAGAGTTAAATCAGATCAACGCAAAAATATAAAAAGAGAAGATTTAATTTTTTAATTAGTTTATAATAAAGATACGTATTACTAGGCCAGATATATATATACATATATATATATATATATATATATATATATATATATATATATAACCAGAAAAATAAAAAATTATTTATCTACGTAAAACTTAGCCTTCTTAATTAATCTTAAAGATGGATGAGCACAGTAGATTTTTCTGATAAAAGCCAATGGATGAAGAAACAGAAGAGGTGAACGGGCAGGATGTACAAGACACAAAGTTACTGCATGTCACGTACGATGAAATGATCGATATAATCGTGCTCCCTCAGCGAGGATTCGTTATCTCGATTATAGCAAAAGGAAAGAAAATGTCTTTACCGGACGATCGAAAGTTTCATATACTCTATTATATTTGATATTAGAAAAAGTTAGCGCGCCATTTCGTATAGCTAGCCTACATTTATTTTCCGGAGCAACGAACAAGTTATTTCTAATGATGTAGCAATTGTCGTTGAATGAGCAAGAGTGTCCTAATACAGAGTAATTTTCTTCCATATCAGAAAATAAGACAAAAGTCAGCATTGCAGCTTATTATTATAACTTAATATCTGTGGTATTTCATATTATAATTATATATAATACAATTTTGATAGAATTATTAATTTAATAAAAAATGTTTTTTCGTTCTTTAATATTAGCATATATTATTTTATTAAAGTGTGTAAAAAGAAACTCAGATCTGAAAATAATTATGTTGGACATCTAAATAATTAAATATGACGCTGAAAAGCTGGATGCTAGAATGTTAAAACTTTTTGCAGCATTATAATCACGCTTAAACTCCTATATAATTAATTTAATGGTTCAATATAATTATTTAAATATAAATATGTATCTTTGTAAATATTTTTATAAAATTCGTGTAAAATATGTTTGTGTATAATAAAATCATTTGTTATATCATAAAATATTTTTTTCAACACCACAACTCAATCGACAATAAAATGATTTGTTCGTTAATTTAGCCGTTAGCGAATAACCTTGATATAATTGCTAAAATGCCATCCGATGATTCGCAGGTTTAATTGTAAGCATATAACAGTGAATATAATGATCGGTATTAATAGGGGTACCATTAGTGTGATGATAGGCAAATAGCTACACGTTACATCAGAGGATGTATTCGCCAAGACTGAGAACGATTCGAGCACGGCGATGCATTTGCGGAAGCATTTCGTCGGAGGCAATGACGCAAATACGAAATGCCGTATCGATACAAGCCGAAATATGACAGAAGGCGAGCCGAACGAAAAGCCCCGGTTCTCGAGCGGCACGTATCATGCATATTCGGCACGGAAACCCCCGGGTGGGATGAATTCTTAGTGCGAGCCGCGTGGAAGTCCGGGAATCTGCAATCCCCGTTTACGAATTTCGAACGGCAAGGTAATGGCTCGTGCGTAGTCGCGCGGTTAGAAATTACAGTTCGAATTCCATTGCCGTGGCCGACAACGGAGTGAATAAGAGAGATAGAGCGAGGGAGGGAGAAGTCGCGGAAAGGGGAGGATACGGATATTGGAGTAAGGCAGAGTACGGCGTCGGCAAACGGATAGAGAAGCGGAGAAGTAAACGTGGCTAGCTCGTACTGGCAGTTGACCCGCGTGCGAGCGGATATAACCGGTTTTCGACCTGTTCGGCAGCATTCTGGAATTGTAATCGCAGTTCCATTCGACCAGGGATGTTCTACGCACGTCGTAGTCACCCCCTCGACCTCCACTTCTGCCTCCGCGGGCGGTTACGATGCGGTCGGATTCCATTTTAATTACTTACCTTCGATCCGTGTCGTCGTACCCTGCATCCCGGCGCCTCGTGGTCGTGTCGCGTCGCGTCGCCTCGCGTCGCATCGCATTGCTTGTGATGTGTGTGTTCTCGCGCGATGTATTACTCTTCAGTTCAACAACACATAATATTTTCAGAATTGATCAGCAACCTTTCACTGAAAACAAAAGGACGATATGTTTACTCGTCGCTGAAATGAATAATTTTTTTGCCAATTCCATAGTAATAAAACTGTACGGTAAGTCTTTCATTTCTTAATTAATTGCAAGCTTAACTTGATCTTAAATTACGATTTAAAATGAAAAACTACTATCGCAATACAACTATGGAAAATTGTGAAGAAACAATATTATTCATTGATATTTTTACTAAATGGCATAACTTTGATTTTTAAAAATAAAATAGTTATTGAAGATTGCAATAAGTTATCTTATATATACAATGAAAAACCAATCTGTATAAATATACGTTTGTTTGTTATTTTGAACATTCGTATTTAATTCTCAACTTTATTAATCATAACCTAACAAATATTTTTTCAATAAAGTTTGTTTTAGAACATGACTTATTTTAAATAGAATTAATAAAAAAGAAAAATGATACGTTTTTCTCTTTTAACAGCAAAAGTATCAGATGACGATATTCAAATTAATTTCTAGATGTAAAACGGAAGCAGAGGAAATGATGAAACGTTTGCACACGCAGAAACTGTAATGCTAATTGAAATTATGTACTATATATGTGGTGTACCACTACGTAAAAGAGTTGATAAGCCGGCGCTTTTTTAAATTTTCTCCGACTTGACGTTACGCTTGATCTTCATAGTGGATGAAAACCAGGATATTCTCGCAAGTCGGAATGAAAATTGCAGAGCTATGATGCCGAAATAGCTACTATTTGTAAACGTGACATAGATTCCGTCCATGAAGTGAAAATGAAAAATACTTGAAAAGATACGCCCGCATAAAATCACATTTGTATACGCTGGCAAAGGAAGGCAATACAGTAATCAAACTCGATGAATTTTTAAAGGACCTGTTCTACTTGGACCATTGTTTCATTCGGATATCTCGGAGAAAAGTAGACGTAGGTACGCGTGCTAATATTGCGCGCGCAAAAATTCGAGCGATATGATTGAAGGAGCCGTAGTAATAATAAATTTTGCGCAATTTCTTGATATTAAATAATAATCTCTTATCTCTAAATCGCGTATAATACATACATTAATGTATGTATCATACGCGGTTCATGATTATACAATAGATGATACATTAATGTATATATCATACGCAATTTAAGATTATATAAATTATTACGACGATAAGATTTACAACTTCGAAGAACTTATCTTTCCCGAAATTTGAAGACATATACAATAATGATACGATCCTTTGTAATTCTGGGCACATGTCACTTGTAGCAACTTGTAATCAAGAAAGTAAGATACAGCGTGATAAAGAACGCATTTGGGAAACAAAGCATACGATCGTGTAAAATAATTCTTATCAAATTATTAGAATATATAATTTATACATTACTCTCTCAAATATACAAACTTATATAAAATACAACTTACATTAAATTTTATATATGTGCAGAGATCTCTCATAGTCGTTCATCGGATTTGGATTTTAGACATGTAACTCATTCGAGATATAAAATGCATGCCTCTTATACAGAAAGAAATACCATATATCTTTAAATCCTACGTATTTAAATAGATTTGGTAAAGATTTTAAGTAAAATTTTAATTTATAATAGAATATGAATTGAATATAAATCATATATGATAATTTTATTTTTTATTTGAAAAACTGTTCAATTTGCTGTTCTATTATAAATCTCAAAAGAGCAATTAATCGACCATAAATATTAATGCTACAAACTCATATATATGTATTTATAGATATTATTGCTTTTGACAATAACTAAAATAATGCAACTTAATAAAAATAATGCCACTTAGGTAATAGAATATTATGTAGCTGAAGCTAGCAGTCAAAGGCAGCAGCCAAACGCCCAGCAACCAGGGCCGAACATCTTATAGGCGTTTCCAGGGGACACCATTCAATCAAACGTTAAAAATTCCCTGATTATGAGATTTTCATTCGCGATCGTTATTAATTGTTTAGTGTTTTTTTAAATTGTTAATTACGTTAGTCAGATAAATACAAGGAACGCTGTCTTCAAATTTCTACGAAAATATTTTTGAAGTCTACAAAGACTTATTTAATCGTATATAAAAAATTTTTATAAAAATGCATTTTTGCAAAACATAGTTGATTACCAAAATAATGCAGCAATTATATTTTAAAGTACATTACCACTTTTTGCCGCACCCAGAGCCGAAGACGAGGACGTAGCGGTTTCACGGCTCCAAACGATAAAAATTAATTTTTAAAATATTTATAACAATTAGAAAAGACACGTCCTCTCGCAAATGATCGATCAGGTGATTGTACGTTACGGAAAGATATTTCCAGCCAAATTTGGTGGAAATCGTATTCTGCGTTAAGGCGTGGAGCGCAAAAAACGATAAGAATTAATTATTTAAATATTTATAACAATTAGAAAAATGCACGTCCTCTCGCGAATAATCGATCAGTCGATTGTACGTTACGGAAAGATATTTCCAGCCAAATTAGGAGGAAATCGTACATTGCGTTTAAGCGTGAGGCACACAAAACGATAAAAATCCATTATTTAATTATTTATAACAATTAGGAAAATGCATGTCCTCTCGCGAATGATCGATCAGTCGATTGTACGTTATGGAAAGATATTTCCAGCCAAATTTGGTGGAAATCGTATTCTGCGTTTAGGCGTGAGGCACACAAAACGATAAAAATCCATTATTTAATTATTTATAACAATTAGGAAAATGCATGTCCTCTCGCGAATGATCGATCAGTCGATTGTACGTTATGGAAAGATATTTCCAGCCAAATTTGGTGAAAATCGTATTCTGCGTTTAGGCGTGAAGCGCAAAAAACGATGAAAATCAATTGTTTAAATGTTTATAACAATTAGGAAAATGCACGTCCTCTCGCGAATGATCGATCAGTCGATTGTACGTTACGGAAAGATATTACCAGCCAAATTTGGAGGAAATCGTACATTGCGTTTAGGCGTGAGGCGAACAAAACGATAAAAATCAATTTTTTAATTATTTATAACAATTAGAAAAATGCACGTCCTCTCGCGAATGATCGATCAGTCGATTGTACGTTACGGAAAGATATTTCCAGCCAAATTTGGTGGAAATCGTATTCTGCGTTTAGGCGTGAAGCGCAAAAAACGATGAAAATCAATTATTTAAATATTTATAACAATTAGGAAAATGCACGTCCTCTCGCGAATGATCGATCAGTCGATTGTACGTTACGGAAGGATAATTCCAGCCAAATTTGAAAAAAATCGTACACTGCGTTTAGGCGTGAGGCGCACAAAACGATAAGAATCAATTGTTTAATTATTTATAACAATTAGGAAAATGCACGTCCTCTCGCGAATGATCGATCAGTCAATTGTACGTTACGGAAAGATATTTCCAGCCAAATTTGGTGGAAATCGTATTCTGCGTTTAGGCGTGAAGCGCAAAAACGATGAAAATCAATTTTTTAAATGTTTATAACAATTAGGAAAATGCACGTCCTCTCGCGAATGATCGATCAGTCGATTGTACGTTACGGAAAGATATTTCTAGCCAAATTTGGAGGATATCGTACATTGCGTTGAAGCGTGAGGCGCACGAAACGATATATATCAATTATTTAATTATTTATAACAATTAGGAAAATGCACGTCCTTTTGCGAATGATCGATCAGTCGATTGTACGTTACGGAAAGATATTTCCAGCCAAATTTGGTGGAAATCGTATTCTGCGTTTAGGCGTGAAGCGCAAAAAACGATGAAAATCAATTTTTTAAATGTTTATAACAATTAGGAAAATGCACGTCCTCTCGCGAATGATCGATCAGTCGATTGTACGTTACGGAAAGATATTACCAGCCAAATTTGGAGGAAATCGTACATTGCGTTTAGGCGTGAGGCGAACAAAACAATAAAAATCAATTTTTTAATTATTTATAACAATTAGATAAATGCACGTCCTCTCGCGAATGATCGATCAGTCGATTGTACGTTACGGAAAGATATTTCCAGCCAAATTTGGTGGAAATCGTATTCTGCGTTTAGGCGTGAAGCGCAAAAAAACGATGAAAATCAATTTTTTAAATGTTTATAACAATTAGGAAAATGCACGTCCTCTCGCGAATGATCGATCAGTCGATTGTACGTTACGGAAAGATATACCAGCCAAATTTGGAGGAAATCGTACATTGCGTTTAGGCGTGAGGCGAACAAAACGATAAAAATCAATTTTTTAATTATTTATAACAATTAGATAAATGCACGTCCTCTCGCGAATGATCGATCAGTCGATTGTACGTTACGGAAAGATATTTCCAGCCAAATTTGGTGGAAATCGTATTCTGCGTTAGCGTGAAGCGCAAAAAACGATAGAAATTAATTTAAAAATTATTTATAACAATTAGGAAAATTCACGTCCTTCCGCGAATGATCGATCAGTCGATTGTACGTTACGGAAATATATTTCTAGCCAAATTTGGTGGAAATCGTATTCTGCGCTTAGGCGTGAGGCGCACAAAACAATAAAAATCAATTTTTTAATTATTTATAACAATTACGAAAATGCACGTCCTTTCGCGAATGATCGATCAGTCGATTGTACGTTACGGAAAGTTATTTCCAGCCAAATTTGGTGGAAATCATATTCTGCGTTTAGGCGTGAGGCGCAAAAACAATAAAAATTAATTTTTAAAATATCTATAACAATTAGGAAAATGCACATCCTTTCGCAAATGATCGATCAGTTGATTGTGCGTTACGGAAATATATTTCTAGCTAAATTTGAAGGAATCGTATTTTGCGTTTAAGCGTGAGGCAAAAATTATAATCTTTGATTTGAACCTATATAGTATTTCTATCCAACATTTTTTCATTTCCATTCGAAAAAATTATTCTTAAATAATAAGAATATAATTTTCTTGATTAAACTATATAAAATTTAAAAATAAATCTTCATTCAAGTAAATTTTTTTTATTTAACGCAATATAATAAACGCAATATAAAAAATCTTATTTTAAGGTTTTCACTTTGAAACTAAAGATATTGTCCAAATAACAATATCTTTTTTTTCTGTGTAGGTCTTATCAGCCTTGATATCTCTAATTTGCTTCAAAATTTTGAGAAGAACATTGTCAAGGTGCTTAAATCTTAATCGTTTTGTTCAATGTATAAAAAAAAAGATTTTAATATAACATATTTTATGCTGGCGTACACTGAGAGAAAAATGTCAATGTACCGAGAAGCAAAATTTACTTACATTTCTTTGATATTTATTTGACACAAAAATATTTGATTATAACAATAAAATACATATTTTTATAAAAAAAATACCTAACTTTCTTATTAATTATGAGAAAATTTTCGTATAATTTTTACTCTAAATATAAATTTATTTCAGATCTATCAATTTTCTTTATAGTAATCAAATATTTGATTAGAAATATTTGATTACTATATTTATAGACAAATATACATTTATAGACAAATAACATTTATTTAAAAAAAAATAAACTTATTGTTCAGAAATATTTATTTCTTAAACTGTCGACATTTATTTCTGCCTCATTTGCATTGCACCATGCAATATGACGGACTAGTCATTGCCGCGGTGTCATCATTGTATTGTCGGCGTCGTGTTACACAGTGTTATACAGTACCTATAAGTGCATACATGGACTTGTAGACAGTGTCTTATAATATATGTTTCATAGTACGTATCGTATGCTTAGGCTGTGTTCAGAACATCACCGGGTACTCGCCAGAAGCCGATTCTTAAAATCGTATGCAAAAATTTTGTTGCGTTCGTCGCATACAAAATAACTGCACATTCATCGATTGGTATATACTTTTTAGATCTCAAATTATATATCAATTAGTGAACGCGCAGCATTATTTTCGTATTCAAAATTTTAACAAATATTCATTTCAATGTAATATATTAACATTGTGGCCTCAAATCAAATTAGATTATCAGAAAAATACAAGTTATTTAGCTAAATTAAATTTATTTGTAAGAAATAAACTATCTAATAAAAACTGAAAAAAATTTGATACTTACAACTCATTTTGAGGAAATAAACGATTATTTGCGATAATAACATTTATTCCAAAAGTAAAATAAATTGTTTATTTGCTATAAATAAACATTTATTTTGCCCTATTCAAATAATGGATTTATTTCGTTCAAATAAACTTTACGTCTTCCAAATAAATTTTCAAGCATTTTTCTCTCAGTGTAGCAAATATTTTTTAGTTAGTTATATCGTTAGTTTTACACAGATTTGTTGAAAATTTAATTTTTATTTGCAGTAAATAATTTTGTAAGATTTTACAACGGATAATATTTCAGTGAATTAGATTATTCTAGCAATTCAGATTTCTGTGAATATAGGTTCATTTACGAAATTTTTAATAAATAATAATTGTAATAAATTCAATTATTCTTACATTAAGATGCAGTAGAATATCCATAATTTTTTCTGCGACATAGATTCTTATTTCTTTCTTCTACGTTGTTTTTCATTCCAAAAGTAAAAAACTTTTAAATCTTATGTGTGATTGTAGTTTATTTCTACTTTTCTTTCTCATCACATTTCTCTTTTTTATCTCTAAATTTTTTCGTTACTCAAGTCAATCTAGTCGAACATCCGCAGTTTTAAGAGACTTATAGTATTGGGAAGTATGGCATTTTGGGAAAGTGCGACAGTTGCAATCAAGTAGTCGTACCACACTAAAAAAATCCAAATTCTTCCTTTAATGTGTTGCCGCCAATATTATATAAATTGCTAAAATAGAACAGGGCCACTATTCCGTACAGCGGTTACTGATAGTTGTCGGTTTGATAACTGTCGTTGCGCATATATTTTCATATATCAAAATACGTGCGCAAGACTTATCGAACCGACAACTATGGATAACCGTGTACGGAATAGTGTACGGAATAGCAGCCCAGATATCTTTATAAAAAATAAATTCTTATAGAGATTATTGTTAGATTTTCTAAATATTAAAATAAAAATTTAATTTTACAAGTATGCAAATAATATAAAAGAGATAACAGGGATGATGACAATATTTAAACTCTCTATATTTTATTTTGAGTAAAAATCAAGACGACTTTAATAAGTAAATAATAAATAAAATAAAAAAGATTAAGATTTTTTTATTTGTGAGAACATTAAGTAAAAGGGGATCGTGAATTATCTAATAATAAATTAATATTAATATTGAATATTTTTTTCAAGACACTTAAAAGTTTACTTTCTTTAAAACGTTAAAACATTTTTAAAATAGCGCAAAAATGGAATAATCAAAATTATTACAACTTAAAAGGGTTTTAAAAATAGTCGACCTCATTATCTGACTATAAAAGAAAAACAATACTTCTAATTTTTTTACAATTTCGATACTTTGTCGCGTACAATTATTATTACATTTTACATTTTTAACATTTTATTTTAAGCACGGTCCATCCATTATTCGGTATTCATATTCTATTCGGACATTCTCGTAGTTCATCAATATAAACTTAAGCAGAAAAGTTAACCATCGTGAGGTCCGAAACTACTTTATACTTTTCCTCATTCGCTTTTAAACTCCCTTGCACGATAAGTTCTTCTAATGAGGAGGTGATATATTTTAAATTCATTGAATTTAAGTTCGATTCTTTTACTCTTTCGAACATTATACGCTTAAAAAGTTGTTCGAAGGACTATTACATTGTCGCTGCCAGTAGTGTGACCTCAATTGTAATTTGTCGCTGGTAAATTGTGGCTACTAACAACGGATCTAATTTTCTATTGTAACAATCTAATTTATACCAAATCTGAATATCTATATGAAAGAATTTTACAAAATTGTAATTTAAATATTCTTCTTCTCAAATTATCGAAGCATTTGTAAAAATAATTCAAAAAGACTGTGATACAACTTGTGCGTTATTTAATTTAGAGAATAATTCAGTTTTGCAAATAATTATTCATTCTGTTGCAAATATTATTCACCTTTGAATAAATCTAATCTGAGTAATTCTTCACTCCGAGTAAATTGCTCGAATGCTCAACTCAAAAGGAGTATTTCCTTTGTATGTCATAATATGATTTTCCTCGCAACAATAACATTTTATCTTAAGCGCTATATTGTGGGACGTTGTAAATATCTTGAAAAATCTAAGTATCACGATTGTGTACTTAAATTAGTTACTATCATGAACAAATCTGTACACATGTGATCTATGTAGTATCTTTTTCTAACATTAAAACATATTTAGTTAAAAGAATATAAAAGAATATATTATAAAGATCTACATAAGAATGAGGCTGAATTTAATTGGTGGTTTGCGTATGTGATATTAGAGATATAAATATAAAATTTTCTCTTATTTTTCTACATATAATATTTAATAACATAATCTGTTATTAAATATTTTCTATGATACACTGTGTGATGAGACGTTTTATCTAACTGTGTCAGATAACTGGGCTTATTTCGAATCCATGATTTATCTCTTAATCGTTGATAATATTATTAAACATTAGTTTTTAAGCAATTACACTTATACAATTTTTAAAAGAATTCTTTCTCAGTCTTTTGTAAAAAATTAACAAAAATCTAGATATTTATAAATAGATTATAAATAATTTTAGCGCGTAAAATCTAAATACTAAAAAAACACAATAATAAATAAAATATTCGCCAATAAGTGAACGGAAGGTGAACCATTTGTTACTATTTATACATTTCAAAACCTGTACTAATAAGCACTACATATCAGTTCAAACGAAACCAACATCCAACGATATTGTTACTCTTCCGTAGCCTAATATTATTAAGATAATCAAAAGTAGAATATAGACAAGTATCAAAAACAATTTTTATTGTAGACTCGTTATGAAATGTCTTGAGTTTGATTGACCCCAAATGACCATTCTAGAAGATTTATAAACTGTAAAAATCTCAAAGATGACGAAATTTCAACGTATCATCGTGCTAATGTTTTATTTCTGTTTATTAACGACATTAAAAACTGAGGCGTTGATTATCTCCACGAGACCAACGACAATTTATACAGAAGATGATTTAAAGCTACGATTAGTCAACGTGGTGATAATCTGAAAAATAATAATACTTAAAAAAATACCTTCCCGGGTGTATATTAAATTAACACAAAAAATGTGAAATTTTCAGGTATTCAGACACGGCGATCGCACAACAGACAAGAACTATGAATCTTATCCAAATGATCCATATAAAAATAACGATTTCTATCCAGATGGTGACGGACAGTTAACTAATGTAAAATTAGATTTATACGTTAGAGCATAGATATGTTATCATTTTATTGAATCTTTTATTGTTAAGACTGTCTCATAACGTATTGCATATTTGTGAAAGAAATCTGTAAAAATTACATTCAGATTGTCTCATTTGCATATTTTCTTTAACGGAATTCCTTCAATTTGGAATTAATTTTTTCACAAGATAACAAAGAGGTTACAATTTTCTGTAACTTTATAATCTTCAAAATTGTATGTTTTATAATTAAATTTCGAGTTTAATTTGAAACTATTCCATTTAAAACTATTTAAAAAATATATAATTGTTTGAGTTCAATTTTATAAAAATCTGTTTTATAAAAATCTCTTTTTTAATTACTCGTAACTCAAAAATGAACAAATGTTTCAATATTGTTGCCAAGAAAAAATTGTTCGAAATGTAATCCCCGAAAAATGAAAGATATAAATTAGTATTAATGCATGCATTGTATCTTCAATTCTTTATAAAGCTTTTCATGTATCGTACATACAGTCGTTCAACTAAACACGTCCGCAATAGCCGAAAGACGTTTTTCTTATTTCTTCATTTTCACGTGGAATACGCTGTTCCTTTATTTTCAAGTTTACGTCAAGCTAAGCAATATTAATAACACGGCCGCTGTTTCTTCTTCCTTACCTACATTTTTAACGATATTTAAGGTTGGCAAGAATAGATCATACGCATTAGGCTTGTGGCTAAGAGATAAATACAATAGTTTCCTTGGAGATATGTATTACCCACCAAATGTCTACGCACGTAGCACGGAAATGTCTCGATGCAAGATGACTTTACAATTAGTTCTTGCAGCGCTTTATCCGCCTGTTGATAGACAAAAATGGAATGAGAAACTTTCTTGGCAACCAATAGACTTAATATATACATCACGGCATGAAGATAATCTGCTGAATCCATCATTTGCATGCCCTATGTAAGCAAAGATCATTTCTTCAATCGATAGTTATAAGTTATCGATCGGATGCAATAATTTTTCGGTTACAATTGCGTTCATAAGAATATTTCACGACAGTTTTAATATTCACGGTACGTTAAATATTATTATTTTTGAACGTGAAATAATTAAATCATTAATACAATTAATATATTTTATAAAAATATATTTTTTATACATTTTTCGATATTTCAATAATCCTTAAAATTTTATAGCTTTGTATTTTATAAAAAATATACTTTTTATTATATAAAGTAAAAAAATACATTATATTTCATAATAAATTATTAATAAACATAATTATCACGTACATTCAATATTTCTTTAAATTATTTCTTGATAAAAATATTAAAATTTCTTCTTGTGCATTTTGTAACAGATTCCAAAAAATTTATGAGAATCAACTACAAAGTCCAGAAGTGAAAAAGAAAATAGAAGAGTTTAATGATTTAATGGCGGACGTATCAAAACATACAGGAAAAAATATTACCAGTGTCAGGGATCTCGCTCTTATATATCCTACTTTATATATAGAATCATTTATGGGATTGCCTTTACCAAAGTGGACAAAAAACATATTTCCAAATGGCACTCTTTTAAATGCAGTTTACTTAGATTACGAGCTATTTAATTACAATGAGTTAAATAATCTCAATGGAGGCACGTTTAAATTTTATGTGTGTGTGGCCCATTCAATTCTTAAAAAATAAATAGATAATATGTGCATAAATGTTATGTATTTTATTTACCATTATTATTCATTATGTTCTTTTTTATATTTCTTGAGATAACGTGATTAAGAAAAAACAATTAAAATTTTACATTTATTATCATATTATATGTTTTTCACATAACGTTTTTCGCACTATAATAATAACAGTAAGCACATTATAATCTTTTTATATGTATTTTCATAAAATATTCATACTCAAGTGTATTATTTGCAGGTGTGTTATTGAATAGAATAATTAACGATATGAACAAAGTGATCAATAAAACTTTGCCGGATCGAAGGATTAATCTTTTCTCCGCACATGATGTAAATGTAGTTGGATTGCTATACGCTTTAAATATATCCGTTATTTTTCGACGTCATTTTCCGACGTTTACAAGCAGCGTTATTGTAGAATTATATGAAGATGACGGAGAATATTTGGTTAAAGTATGTGTAATTTTACTTTAAACCAGTCACTTAATTAACAAATAACTAATGGATAATCATTTCTTGCAGGTGTTATATTACTTAGGTATTCCATCGGAAATACGAGAAATTAATATTCCTGGCTGCGAAGTATTATGTCCGTATAATAAATTTGTCGAATTAACAAAGTCAACTACTGCACTTAAGGGAGTTCCTCTGCTCAGGTCTGGCACAACAAGTGGTACAGGGGTTCAAGTAAAGAAAATATTCAAATGACCATTTTGTTGTCTTCTTTTTTTTGCTGTATATGGTCTAAAGTTAATAATGGTGAATATAAAAAAAATTTGGCTATAAAGTACTACCTTCATTATTGAAATAATTTTTTTTTAATTGAGAATAAGCATTTTTCACTATTATACCATCCTTAGATAACTAAATACAACAATTTGAAATTCATGTTGTATCACTAGCACACGTTTACCACACTTACGTGCTGTATTACTTCGATTATTGTAAACTTTTTTTATCTTATCAATTATTTCACTCAAATGAGCAAGTGCATTGTTTCAAAAATTTAACAGTACTTTCTAGACAGTTAAGATATATTGTTGTAAAGTTTCACTAACATCTGTTTATTACTTCTATGTTAATACAATAAAAAAACCTGAAAATTCATCGATTCCCATAAGAGCCCATATGAATAAAATATATATTTAATATCTAAATAACTAGCTAGTTCAGCTTTCTAAAATTTTGACAGTCAATTTATATCACTAATTTGAACTTCACTACAAAGTTTCATGAAAATCTGTTCATTTTGATTTAGCAGCGGAATTCCCTTAAGCCGTGTCATTTAGCAAACCCAAATTTGAGTGAAACCCCTTTAAACAGTTTAATATTCAAGCGTGCAAGAATTAACGAAACACTTTTAAACAAAGCTTCAAATTGGTGAATTAGATTGGTTTATAGAAATTTTTCACCAATCTAATTAGCCACAGTAATATTTCTTCACAAAGTATCTATTATTTCTCTATTAAAAACGGATTATAAAATCAATCAATATTACATTTATGTCAAATAAAAAGTGAGAGATATCTAACATTATCATTAGCAGCTTAATTTTATTTGAATGTATAACTAAAATAGCTGATGAAGAAAGAAGCATTTTACAATGTCACGTCTCAAAATGTGTTTTCAATTTTATAGTACTGTTGTGAGCGAAACACTCACAACCAATAAATACATATTATAAAATAAAGGAATAAAATATTAAAATAATAAGATAGCTCGCCGAGAAAGGCTCGCTATCATAAGGTGTCAGGTGACACATGCCTCGTGCGCTGCCGGCCGGTCATCGCACTGGGCAACGCACCAGCCACCTTAACGAAGTAGCGAAGCCAGCTTAGCAACAATCATGCCACCGGAAATGCATACCTGCATTTTGGCAATTGTTGCTAAACTCGCAAATATTTCCCGCGCGCCGGATGCGCGCGGGAATGACCATATATGGTCATACGGAGGGCCCGATGCCCCCACTAATAATTAAATCCGCGACACTATTTAAGCCGCTGCCGAACAGCGGCCAGCGGGATCAGTAATCAGAAATCAAGCCGATACGTACGGCCCGTACAAGTGCATTAAGAGTTCGGGACTTAGCCGCTAGCAAGCGAGCAACGAGACGACGCGGTAGCTCCGAGTCACGCGTCGTATCTAATCTATTGTAACACGACGCGGCACCTTCGCCGACCGCAACCAGTGTACAACACAGAAATAAATCTTATATCAGTTTAAATTAAAATCAGTGAGTGAGTGATTTGAGGACCCTGCCTACAAAACCGCCTCTTTCCGCGAGTTCTAACTCCTTGGGCGACAACGAATCCCAAAAAATCTTTTGTCGCACCGCAAGGTACGGCAAAAATATTTTGTTGTACCGCAAGGCGCAACAAAATTGGTGGCAGCGGTGGGATAGATTAACTGCCAGGAAGGAAGGCAAACAACTCCAACGAGGAACTACCTACAAGGCCAAGGGACCGACGTCACGAGCCGAGAGCAGCTGAACGACCTCGAGGACCAGCTGACTGGACGAGCCCGCCGAGCAGAACTCAGCCACGGCTCAACACTCAACGCAGCGTAATCAGCGACACCGGAGTACCGACCTACCGCAATACACAGCTGACAACATGAAGCGAAGCGCAGCGTTACTGTAAGTCGAAATAATATTGTATAAAGCGAAATACGAAGGGCAAAGCGATAAGCCCTATTAATAGTAAAAACGTGTTGATCCCCCGGTAATCACATAACGATTATCGTAAGCGTAGAATAGGCGTGAATGTCGAAAGACAACGACGCTGCTATAGCAAACGACTCGTGGTTGCATAGCGAGCAAGCCACTCGAGCTATCGAATACTGCGAACAAGCCGTCATAGAAGCACGCGATAGAGTCCGTAGAGAACTAGATAGCGAGTTACCGGAAAACGTCATCCGCGAACGAGAATTCCCATTCGCGAACCTCGACGCGAGTTTGTTTCAAGGCGAATTCAACGCGACACGGCAACACCGTGTAGAACGACGAACACGACCGTACGAGAGTCGCACCCCTAGTCGCGTTTCGTCACGAGGCGAGTTCTCACTTACGTCATACGAGTCCGACATTTTCGACCCAGCTGACTTTTTTCAAACGGACGCGATGCCTAACGACGATCAAGCAGAGACCCAACAATTCATCGCCGGTGCAGAACAGGAATTACAGAATCTGCACCACGAACTAAGTGCTAATGCATCACGACTTGCCCGCACTGCCACGCAAAGAGACGATGTGCAGGAAATACGAGAAGCCTTACGTGCAATGATGCACGAGGTCCGGAGACTGACCAACGAAGTCAACGAGGTGCGAGAAACAAATTCGCGAACACTACGTCCGCACGCGCCTCGACAAACGCGATATAGCCGGCGAGAAACCGCGTTCGAGTACCCGGACGACGACGTGCGCCGACAGAGAGGTCGCGGAATATTATCATTAAAAGAAGCTCGCGGAATGATACCCGAGTTCGACGGCAACGCGAGTAAATTACAGGAGTTTTTGAGCGCCATGACTTACGCGATCGAGAACATAGATCCGTCGGATGAAGTGTCCTTACTAGGCGCGATATTGTGTACCAAACTGAAGGGACGCGCTATGTTAGATTTTCAGACACGACGGATAAGCGATTTCGTGCAATTAAGAACGGAATTAGAATCGTGCTATGCGAGTAAACGAAGCACAACACATTTACAGCTCGACTTCAATACCCTGAAGCAAAAGCCAGGAGAAAGCGCTCGAGCCTACGGACTGCGTACAGATAAGCTCACGATAGACCTGTACGAGTCGATGATCGAAGGCCGACACCAATACACGGCCGAACATAAGCGCATCATTTTAGAAATGCTGCAGCAGCAAGCATTGGAAAACTATCAAATAGGGCTACGCGAAGATACAAAGGCAGTAGTCCGATCGCGCGGATACGTTACGCTACAGGACGCGATAGCAGCCGCAAGCGCAGAGGAAAGAATCAAGGGTCCCGCCGTGAGTAACACGAGACGGACACCCGACTCGCCGAGGCATTACGACAAGTCTGATGCCCGTTGCCGAAATTGCGGCAAGTATGGCCATTACAGTAAGGATTGCCGGAATAACAGGAGCAGTAATAGATACGCCCTGCCGCAACCAGACAAACGTATAAATGCAATCGACAAGCATTGCAACTATTGCAAAAAACGCGGACACACTCGCAACGAGTGTTGGAATCTACACGGACGGCCTAAAGCAAAGGTACCGAACGCGCAAGGAAAATGCAAAGCACCGAGATAACGGGAGCGAGAAAGAAAGCGATAACGCAAAAAAGAAACTCTGACTCCGAGCACAGTAGCGAGGAAGAAGGAGCGACGAGCCGCACACAGAGTACGCGCGCTCGAGCGTATCAAGTGACGCACGTAAGACGAGACGGCACACGATGCGACGGTCTTGACCTAATTACGCTCCCAATCAAAGAAACACGCGCTGGTAAAATCGACATGTTGTTCGATTCAGGCGCGACGATATCATTAATAAAGGTAAAAAACCTAAAGGGAAAAACACGAATTTATCCCGAAGAAGTATCACTGGTAGGAATAACTGGCCACCGAGTGCATACTATAGGAAAGATGCAAGCCACTATCACGATAGGCGAGCGAGAAATTAAACACGCCATATACGTGGTGAGAGACGATTTCCCTATGGAATACGAAGGGATAATCGGCCTCGATTTCCTGCGCAAACAGCATGTATCATGCGACTACAAAAATAAGACAGTGACCATAGAAGACGTCACCCTGCGACTTAAACCATATAATAAGATTATTTTAAAACCGCGCAGCGAAACCATCGTTCGTGCAGTAACGAACCGAAATAAAACCGGGGTAATCCGAGCCAAAGAAACTTCGCCCGGCATCTACATTGGCAGATGCATGGTAGAGCCGAAAAATTTTATGTGCCCTATAAGCATAATTAACACCACGGATAGACCAGTGGAAATCACCACACCGATCGTTACTGTGGAAGATATCGAAGAAGATGTCATGCAACAAGTCTATGTCGTGACCTCCGAAACGGAATGCGAGACAAAGCTTCCCCGCGGAGAACGCATATGACAACTATTACGCACGCAGCATCTCAATCCAGAGGAACGAAAGGCACTCAATCGGATATGCAATGAATATCAGGATATATTTCATTTAAACGGAGAACCTCTGACGTGTACCTCGACGGTGAAACACGAGATCAGCACGCGAGCCGACGCCGCGCCTGTGAACGTGCGACCGTATCGCCTCCCCGCCAAACATAAGGAGGAAGTGAGTACACAAATAAAGGAAATGCTGAAAAATAGCATTATCCGCTCTAGTACGAGCCAGTGGAACGCACCTTTGTTAGTTGTGCCGAAGAAAACTGACTCGACTGGAAAATCACGACTTCGAATAGTGATTGACTTTCGAAAGTTGAATGACTTAACTATTGGCGACTCATTTCCACTGCCGAATATTGATGAAATATTAGACCAGTTAGGAAATGCCGAATATTTCACGACGCTAGATCTAGCGTCGGGGGTACCACCAGATACCCATGGCTGAGCATGATAAGCCGAAAACCGCATTCTCGACACCGTATGGACACTACGAGTACAACCGGATGCCGTTCGGACTTAAAAATGCGCCAGCCACATTCCAGAGGCTAATGAATTCTGTGCTTACTGGAATGCAAGGACTTAGATGCCTCGTGTATTTAGACGACATTGTCATATACGGATCAAGTCTAAAGGAACATAACAAGCGCTTAGAAGAAGTGCTATTACGCCTACGGGAAGCTAATCTGAAGCTACAACCCGACAAGTGCGAGTTCCTTCGAAAGAGGTGAATTACCTCGGCCATATTATTTCAGAGGACGGGATAGCACCCGATCCGGAAAATTACAGGCAATCAAAGATTTTCCAGACCACGCAAAGTCAAGGATATTCAATCCTTTATCGGACTTGCAGGTTATTATCGGAAATTCATCAGCGACTTTTCTAAAATTGCTAAGCCAATGACGAAGCTAACAAAGAAAACTGAAAAGTTCGTCTGGACTACCGAACAGCAGATAGCGTTCGATACATTGAAAGAAAAATTGATGACGGCACCTGTGCTACAATATCCGGATTTCACCCAGGAATTCAACGTGACCACGGATGCTTCCGACTATGCAATCGGAGCAGTCCTGTCACAGGGACCGGTAGGTAGCGACCGACCTATTGCTTACGCAAGCCGAGTGTTAAATCGCGCGGAGCAAAATTATAGCACTACCGAAAAGGAGCTGCTAGCAATCGTATGGGCTGTTAAGCATTTCCGCCCATATGTGTACGGCGTAAAATTTAAAATAGTGACAGATCATAAGCCACTTACATGGTTATTTAGCGTAAATGACCCCGGATCGCGACTAATTCGATGGCGATTAAAATTAGAAGAGTATGACTATGAGATCATACACAAGGCCGGTCGAGCGAACGCGAACGCCGACGCGCTGAGTCGAAACGTGAAGCGGGAGGCTCGCGTTACGGAAGACTCGGATAAGATCCTCGCGCTCGAAGAAGACACTGTACACACACAAGTAAACACGCCGATAAAAATAATGAAAGTATACAGGAGTATACTGAGGAAGAAAAGAAACAGATTCTATATGAATACCACGATGCCCCGACAGGAGGACATCAGGGAATTGAGCGAACGATAAGACGAATACGCCTGAAACACAACTGGCATGGATTAACAGCCGACGTAGAGAGATACATAAAGAAATGCGAACTCTGCCAGAAGAACAAACTCTCTCGCAGAATTAAAGCACCGCTAGTTATCACCGATACACCAAGCAGACCCTTTGAAAAGTGCGCGCTGGATATCGTCGGACCGTTAACCATAACAAATAACGAAAATCGGTACCTGCTGACATTTCAGGACCACCTAACAAAATTTAGTAAGGCTATGCCCCTTCCTAACCAAGAAGCGAATACCGTAAGTAAGGCATTCGTGACGAAGATCGTTCTAGAATATGGAATTCCGGAATGCATCTTAACGGATCAGGGAACTAATTTTATGAGCGAAGTATTTAAGAATACTTGCAAACTGCTCAAAATTAAAAAGATACAGACAACAGCTTATCACCCTGAAAGCAACGGCGTATTAGAACGATCACATCGAACTTTAGCCGAGTATCTAAGGCATTTCATTAATAAAGATCAGACGGACTGGGACGAGTGGATTCCGTATGCTAACTACACCTATAATACCACCCCCCACACCGCAACAGGGTACACTCCCTTTGAATTACTTTACGGGCATCCCCCCGAATTACCAACAGCGCTAGCCAAGCCGCCTAAAAGGACGTACAGTTACGACGACTATGCACTCGAGTTACGGGAAAGATTACGCGCCACTAATAGTATCGCCAAGGATAACATAAGGGACGAAAAACAAAAGTCGAAAGATTATTACGACCAATCCGTGAAGGAAACTAATTATAAAATTGGCGATAAAATTCTACTCTTCGACGAAACGCTTCGCCGAGGGCGTTCTAAAAAATTAGACGCGCAATGGACCGGACCCTATACAGTTACCGAAAGACATTCGCACGTTAATTATACGGTAAAAAGGGGAAGACGGACAATTCGCGTACACGTAAATCGCATTAAAACCGTTTATTGAGGGATAACGCGAAAATAAAGAAGAGAGAGAGTAGAAACAATAATAAATAAATAAAAATAGACTCACCAGGTTGAAAAACGCCTGAGTAATCCATCCCGAACGATCCCATCCAAATGGCACGCAAAAGAAAAAAAAAAAGGGGGAAATAACTAACTCAAGAGGGGGAGGAACAAACACTAAACACTACACTTAAACTATAACTTACGAACTACAAATTAAAAAACTAAAAGAGAGAGGAGGTCCTAATAACTACTCCTCCGACTCTTCATTCCCCCCCTCCCCTAGAAAGTTTCCGTGTCCTTCCAGGGCACCGAAACCTCGGTCCCACTCCTCCTCGGAGTCGGAGACCCCAATATCCTCCAGTAACCGGTCTATCATACCGGGAGACGGGGGAAAAGCATATGGAGCACTCCCGGATTCGGAGACATCGGAGTCCTCATCCTCACTGGAGGACACATCCTCATCCTCACTGGAGGACACATTGTTCTGCTCCTCCTCGGAGCCCTCATACTCCGCCGCGTCCTCCACCTGGTCTTCGAAGACCCCGACGATTTCGCCCTCGTCCGGAGACGCATCATCTAACGCGATGACCCCCGGATTAGGCGACGGGGGTGGCGACGGCGGCACTAATAACTGCATAATGAAAACTTTTTCTTTTCCGCGAACCGTAAGAAATAAAAAATATCTCGCACGACAGCTCGGACAAGACTGATCTTAGAACAGTCCAAGACAGTCGACCCAAAGGCAACATTAGCCGAGATAGATAAACATTACACCTCTTCTCACGCACAATTAAAGAAGAGCACGTCGACGAGATAAAATATTGCTGATTAATAAGATGCAAGGCAGTAATAATAAACCACCTTGCAGGGGACTTCTCATATGTATCTACCTGGCAACAGCAGCTCAAGGAAGCGACACGCTGTATCAAGTGGAAAAATTCACCCATCATCCGGGGATCTACTATGAAAAAATAGGTAGACTCCGACCAATAGAATCGCAATGGAAACTAATAATTAAGATAAACACCGCGTCTTTATCGAAAAGACTGACGCAAATCGAAAAATATGTGCAAAAAACTGACAACTTATGTAGAATCGTCGCGGTAATGAATAAGGCTATATGCGACAGTTTAACACTGTCATCACAAAAGAATACCAAAGGACAAATCGACTGATCCTGCGAATTACTGACACATATAAGACGCCGACAGTACAGAAACGAGGACTGATCGACGGAGTAGGCTCAATAGCCAAATCGCTATTCGGTACAATGGACGCCGATGACAAAAAGACAATTGACGAACAACTCGCAATACTACATGACGCACAACAGTCATCACAGCACGCAGTAAAAAACCAATTAAAAATAATTCAGGCAACTATAGCGCACATCGACGAGACAGAAAAAACAGTACAACATAACGAATACCTTCTCGCGAACGAAACCAAAAATCTCAAGCTAGAACTACTAGAGAGCGAACGCGCAAACAACATACAGTCAAATTTTATAATTATCAGCACCGTACTGTCAGAGTTAACTCGCGATGCGGAGGACGTCTTAGATTACGTCACCCTATTAAAAAGGGGTATAATGCACCCCAGACTAACGCCTATAGACCGTATTATACAACTGCCTTAAAGATGCGAACTCTCAACTCCCGGAAGGACTCTACTTTCCATTTAGAGCAAACCAGGAAGAGTGGTCAACTATTGAACAATTCGCACTTGTAAGCGCATACTGCGATAGCGTAAATATATACACGATTTTGCGTTTTCCATTGATATCGACGTCAAAATACGAAATATTAAAT
This sequence comes from Monomorium pharaonis, assembly GCF_013373865.1. Classification (NCBI taxonomy): domain Eukaryota; kingdom Metazoa; phylum Arthropoda; class Insecta; order Hymenoptera; family Formicidae; genus Monomorium; species Monomorium pharaonis. Next base: position 41,181 of record NW_023416049.1, read on the forward strand.
GTGATAGCACTACCTGTGCCAGAACATAATAACACATTCTCTGTAATAGACATCAGGTATCCGACCATAGCGATAGACGGGGATCAGCACACGTATATAACCTTACCGCGCAACGATTTACAAAATTGTATGAAGATAAATAAAGATTACCTATGCGAGCGAAATTATCCTGCGAACAGGATTAATCCACACTCCGTGTGTGAAGTCAAAACGTTTTTAGAAACCGATAAATATCACGAAAATTGTAACATTATAAACATAGCGTCTAACCATAGTTTTTGGATAGCCTTAGGCGACTCGCACTCATGGCTATATTCCGTACAGGAAAAACAAACTGTAACATTTTATTGTAAAGACCACGGACAGATAAAGGAAGTGATTGAAAAAACGGGTAAAATAATATTGAAGAACAACTGCAAATTAATGACGGAAGACACGATAATAAAGTCTCCTAAGTTATCACACAGTACAGAAATAGAAACATTTTTACCACAATACAATATTTCTATACTAAAGAACGAAGCAAAGCTAAGCATAAATGCAGTGAAACCGATAGAATTACAAACATTGTCCTACATTCCTCAAAGTTAGAGGACTTAAACAAACAAATTATAGAAATGGACAAAAGATTGAACGAACAACAAAATACAATTTTTCAATCACCACATTTTATCTATCCAACGGCTACTAGCGGAACAGTGATTGTAATAATACTAGCAATAATAATAACTGTTATTGTAATAAAAAAGAAAAGAGAAACAGCCATGAGAAGCGAGTCACACTAGACATAGATTCGGAATATACAATTCCCAGATCTATTTTAAAGCGTAGCAGTAGCACGCGTTTTTAATTAAATATACAAAAACTTCGTACCTCCGTTTTTGTTTTTTTTTACGGGGGAGGGATGTTGTGAGCGAAACACTCACAACCAATAAATACATATTATAAAATAAAGGAAATAAAATATTAAAATAATAAGATAGCTCGCCGAGAAAGGCTCGCTATCATAAGGTGTCAGGTGACACATGCCTCGTGCGCTGCCGGCCGGTCATCGCACTGGGCAACGCACCAGCCACCTTAACGAAGTAGCGAAGCCAGCTTAGCAACAATCATGCCACCGGAAATGCATACCTGCATTTTGGCAATTGTTGCTAAACTCGCAAATATTTCCCGCGCGCCGGATGCGCGCGGGAATGACCATATATGGTCATACGGAGGGCCCGATGCCCCCACTAATAATTAAATCCGCGACACTATTTAAGCCGCTGCCGAACAGCGGCCAGCGGGATCAGTAATCAGAAATCAAGCCGATACGTACGGCCCGTACAAGTGCATTAAGAGTTCGGGACTTAGCCGCTAGCAAGCGAGCAACGAGACGACGCGGTAGCTCCGAGTCACGCGTCGTATCTAATCTATTGTAACACGACGCGGCACCTTCGCCGACCGCAACCAGTGTACAACACAGAAATAAATCTTATATCAGTTTAAATTAAAATCAGTGAGTGAGTGATTTGAGGACCCTGCCTACAAAACCGCCTCTTTCCGCGAGTTCTAACTCCTTGGGCGACAACGAATCCCAAAAAATCTTTTGTCGCACCGCAAGGTACGGCAAAAATATTTTGTTGTACCGCAAGGCGCAACAGTACAGTAAAGCATTACGACAATATAGCTTCCTATCTAATGTAATAAAATCGGCCCGGCAATCGGTTTTATTACATTTTCTTCATTATATTCGATATCGTACCGCCGAAAACTAAATGCCCATACGATCGCAGAAAGTTAAGTTCGTTAAGTATGCTCAGAACCGTGTCTTATCAAAGACACGGAGCTCAGATCCTCCGCCTACCGTGCCGTAGCATAACAATTACCCTATTATTTCGCACACACTACCGCGGCGATTCGTTGGGCCTATATACCGCACATTTCTGTTCCACAATATACTCTCAACTTCCATTAAGGCTAAATCTTTTCGACCGTCGTATAAGCAGATATCAACACTAAAGTTTAATTTGCTCTTCTTCTACGTTGGACGCTGATAAACCTTGATTTGATTCTACGTGAAGGCTCAGTCTTTTGTAATGCAAGGAAAATTGTTATTAGAATATATTACTTTTATATGCATTGTGTATATACGTAATTACACGATATATTAAATATCATAAATATATCATCCGCATGTAATGTAAAATAAGATTCAAAATGTTATTTACACATGTGCTTATCGAGACAGCCATATTATCTTTGTATTCAAAATGACTACTGTAAATTTAAATCTCATAAATAAAATATATTGATCTATCGCTTCTTCTATTTACAAATTTAAAGAAACCGCTTCTACAAAGAACAATCGTACCGAGAGTTTAGAGAATTTTTGTAAGAGACAGAAACGGTGCCAAACAGTATAGTTTATCGTATACTGAATTAGTCGCTGTGTTCTTTCAATTTTGAAAATCATTGCCGAAACTTGTCACCGGAAAGAATGGGGGGTTTCAGCTATTCTAAAGACAAAGTTCATCTTTCTTTTTCCTTTTTCTTTCGTTTGCCAAGCCATCCTTTCTGTTACCCCTTTTTCTCCTGTAATCCCACCCTCGCTCCACTGGGATAAACTCTTGAAATTTCCGAGAGTTGCCCGGATGAGAAGAACCAGTTCCGCACTCCTAATTCTGCGGAATTAAACTCGCGAAATCGTTCTAATTGCGGATACAGAGCATCGGGGCACTTGCATCGAACGAAGTTGCATTGTACTTTTAACGATGTAATACTACAAGTGAATTAATCACTGTTCAATTTCCATTATACACGGTCGTTAAATTGCATTTATGCCGAACGTCGTGATTATGATTATATCGCGTTAATTTACAACCGATAGAAAATACATTATTTTATCCATATATCTGCATGACGCGCCGAGAAAATATAAATTTTTAATAATCTTTTCAATAAATTTCAGTTAATTTTCTAGTTTTTTTCACAATTAGATCTGAATTACAAATTCGTTTCAGTTTAAAATTGTTAATCAGTTTACAAAAAAAATCATTCTTTTAATTACGAAATATGAGTTTGCACTCTGGATACATGCCAGGAATTTGGGAAAAGGTTAATAGAGCATTCCTCAAGTTCCTAGACAGGCGCGTGACACAACGGTTGAGGAAATGCAAAATTTGCCAAAAGACTGTCGTGCGGAAGTTAGTTTTGAAAACGCACGATTTAATTGAACATTCGTAATAATTTTGTCGCACGAGAGGGTGCTAACTGAAACTCCGTGGTTCGCGTTCGCGTGCGATTCGTCGGCGGCGAGGAATTAGCACGAGCTGTCGAGTAGACAATACCGGAATTAATTATAATTAATGCCATTCACAAAAGTTTCCACGAACAATTTTGTGGTCGCACCATGCCGGTTATAATGAACTCTCTCCTGGCAGCTCCTATCATTTACATACTCTTACATTCAAACTGGGGTTTTCGTTTGGGCTGCTGCGCTGGTTCGCGACAACCCCAAGAGAAACTTCTTTAAATTATGCCCTTTGGAATATACCTTCGGCATGATGTAGAATATAACGTCCGTTGAAAACCTTTCCACCCGGCACGAAGAAATATTGTTTGCAACATCGTAAAATGCATACGACTGATTCTACCGTCAAGTAGTAAGGATTACATATTTTAAAAGAAAAGCTCTTTAAAAGGAAAAACGCTTGAAAGAAGATAGGGAATACGAAATCTTTTTAATTTTGTCAGTAACCATTTATATCATATAAACGTTATTTATTGTGTAGTGGTTTTATTAATTAATATATTTATTATATCTGACTACACGTGTCATTTAATTTAAATAAGTTTACAAAATTTTTCTATAAATTATTGATTTAATTTTTAAATAATTATGATAAATTTTGTTATCAATTATTTTATATATTATATCCTTTTATATTTCGCCATTATGTGTGACAACATTTATTGTAAAGCTTAGTAACATTTGGAAAAATTTGGAAAATAATTTAGTTTATTAATTATTATTCAGCAATTTGTTGATAGCACTTGGTATTAATATTGTTTTAATGTCAATTAGAGACTAACATTTTTTTACAGTTCGATACCCTCGCACGCGTACCGTCGTCTTCGTCCTCAGGTTTTCTTCATTTCAAGAAGTAGTGCTGGCCATGTGGCCCTCATATTTACGACTTGTCCTATATGTAATAATCTTTTCCGTACTGCCTACCGTGTTAATCAATTTCACGCAAGACGCTCGTAAGATCGTGACGATGGTGCGTCAGTTTGTCATTAAAAGAACAAGAAACAAGGGAGCACTAGGACACTTCTTTTCTAAAAAAAAAATAATAATAATAATAATAAAGAACATTCGCGTGGCACATGAAAAAATCGAAAATATAATTCTCTTACTTTTTCTGAAACATTAATCTCGGTTAACAGTTAGAACGGTTAAATTAAATTAATTAAATTGGATAGTGCCTCAGTTTTGTGAATAACGACGATTTGCAAACCACTGCGAAAATTTCAAGGTTATACCGAAAGAAAAGAAAGAAAGAGATAGTCTCTCCGACTTCCGCGACGTAATCGATTTTACCGACTAATTGTGATTCGGAAAGAAAAAAAGCCAGCGTTTATCTCGCGTGTGTGCGCGTGTATATACGTGCACGCGTATAATATTAGGGAATGTAAGTGTGGCACCGAGGCTGACGTTCGGTAGTGCATTATCAGTTCGCCTCGCGCTCATAGGAAACCGCAATTTCCACAAATTACACGGATGAAACTGGACTCTTGCGACTGTACACCATCGGCTACAGCGCAGTGGAATTCATGGGTCGCGGGTTATGCCGCATTCGGTGGTATTAGTAATTAGCAAATTGCTCCCAGATCTCCCGTGGATGGAGGGACAGGCGAGGGCCGAGCGAGGAGGTGGGCGGGGGGCGGCGAAATCCGCCGGCACAGATTTCATTTCGAAGGAATAGAACGCAACGGCGGCGATATTATTTGCCCGTGTGTTGCAAACATGACGTTAATGATCGCTCGTGCCGATTAAAAACCATTGATAAAAGTACCAATGAGATAAAACAAAACTGTGACATTTTTTCGTCTAGAATCTAGAATCTAGAATCTAGAACATCCTAAAGTCGTAAAAATTTTGGCAAGCTCGTAAAAAAATAGTCACCACCATAATTTAGAGTTTGAAAGTGCACAACGACAATCGTGGTTAATCATTATCACTGTCGTTTCTAATTCATTATAGTGAGAACTGAAAAAAAACTGGTTCAAATCAGAAGAAATCGGACAATCAAAAAGAATTAATTAACAAAAAATGCTATATCTTCGAAAACGAAGTATTCTCTGTAGAATTTCTTCTTCCTTTAACGTAACCATTACGTATCATTTATGTATAACTAAAATAAACATTCTTTATTTTCCGAGAACGTCTCACTCATCATCAAATTCAAATAGTACAAATTTTTCATAATAATATCGTTAAAATAAATAAATTATGAAAAGCATTTGACTGTTCTTGGAATTTTTTAGGAAATTGAATATTATTTGTATATGAACAACATTGGCAATCAATGTATTAAAAAAATTAAAACACACATATCGAAGTACATACATCAAAATACACCATGAGAGGCACAAAAAAAATTAATCGAACGTTTCATCGTGGAATATTTTTCATCAAACATTCCGATTCGCTTTCAAGAGCGGTAGAAAATTGACAAAGCGCGCTTTGTTATTGAAAGAGGGATATAACATTAGTAGCCAGAATGACACACTGATGCGCAACATTTCTTCTGATGGCTAATTTATTTAATAGATTTGAACACGGATACCCTTTTCCTTTAATATAAAGGACAGCGCTAACGAAAAATTTTTAATAATATTCTTAAATAATCAAAAGTTTATACTCGACATACTGAATTCGTGCTATCATATTCAAATCATTTTTTTAAGATACTACATTTTTTTAATTTAAAGTTTCCATGTAGTTTTCGGAACATCATCTAAGAAGCCTTTTAACTTAATTTTTCTAACAACATAAATTTGAAAAAAAAGGGTTTTTTAATTTTCTGTTTTCTTTTCGTATTATAATTTTTCTAATTTGCTTGTTACCATTATATTTATTAATAATTAGCGTTCAATTTAAAAAATTTGTTTCAATATCTTTGTTTTATAAAAATTATAATCAATCAGAATTGAATTGAGTGTATCGTTTTTATAACAAAATAGATGGTATGTCATTGTAGAATTAATAAATCAGGTAATCAGAGGAAGGACGTATCGACACGTTCTTCGCGATGAAAGGTACAGCCGCTCGAAAATCAGCGCCTCGACCTATTTTTCTAACGACGAAGAGTCGGAAGAGTCGTGTCGAGTTTTGCTTCTGCGGTCGTCTTCCCCGCCGAGTTTATTAAAGCGCCGTGCAGCTGTAGCTTTATCGCCGGAGTTTCCTGTTTCGGCTCCCCCGCGGCAAAAAGCGCGCGGCGCGCAGCGGGAACGAAACAATTTGACCGCCTTATTCGAATTTACTTTTCGCCCGCGCGTCCCGCGCGCTCGTATCTGCGCCATAACTTTCGCCAGGCAAGGAAGGGGGCAGCAGGGGGTCTCGCCATTACCCCCGAAGCTAATGTACCCTCACAACGATCATTATGTAAATTCAAGTGTGATAGAGCGCCCCGTCGGGCTATAACGCGAGCGAAACTTTTTCACGGAAGCTAATCAATTCATTTATCGTGTACCCGATGTCCGCCGCCCGTTGAGACGGTACAAATTCCAGAACGTCCTTGACAGCTCGAATATCCAAGGAGGGAAAGAATCCGCGAGAGGTCACGTGCTCACTGTTTACCCGCATCCTCTCAGATGATTAAGATGCAACATGATCGATATTGTTTACATAACGTCAGAGCCGAGGAGTATATATATATATGTATATATGGTATATAACATGCAATAAATAATTGCTAAGTGCAGCTCATTTTTAGTTTTCCCTTGAAAATATAATAACTGCACAATCTCTGAAACCTGCGAAATATACGACAAACTGACACATCAGTCTAACATGTCACGCGTAGAAGTGTAAAACATAATCTTGAAATAATTGGTATATTTCTCAGCTGGTTAAAAACCGTTGTGACAGTTGAGGAAAAAAGTACCATTATTTAAGAATTGTGCATTATTTCTAGAATTATTTTACACCTCTACGTCACATATCAGACAAATGTTTCACACATTTGCTACACCTTTTACAGGATTAGTTAAGTTAATTATTGCTTTTACATGCGTTATTTCTCGCCTCTACGTCATACCAACAATGTCGCATCGCGAAAGAATCAAGGAACTCAAGGAATAAAACAAGTAGAAATAAAAAATAAACGCTTTCGTAATTAATCGGCAGAATTAGGCTTACCGAGATTTTTCCACGGCGGAAGAGCGCGCGTTCGCCAGCAGGCCGAATCTTGTTATCCATCCGCATTGGCAGGCGCACGGAACGCCAATGGACAAAAATGCGACAACGACAACGACAGTCTCTTGCCGGTTAGGCTCGGGGTAGCGCGGAGTGTCCAGAAACTTTCCGCGTTAATGAAATTTCTTCGGGGCGAAAACTCGCCGCGACTTCGCGACGGCGGCCGAAGAAGCCGTCTTAATCGCAAAACCGCGCGCAGTTAACCGCAGACGAAATAAAGGAAAGCGACAACAGGACAACAAACGACGAATTATATCTCGTCCGCCCCCGTGGCGCGGCGGCCGTCACGAGCACCTTTTGTCAGATTACCGATCTTTTGCAATATCGATTGCGTGCGCGCGAGAGAGATCGATCTCTCGCGCGAGAAATCGAGCCCTCGCGCGATTGCGCCTGCGCGTGACACTACACAGCTACACGGCAGACGGCTGCACGGCAGCACGGACACGGACTGCATTGGTCGCACGGCCGCGACGCTCCGTTGTGACGTTGCTTTGCTTCCGCTCCGTTCACGTTGATCGTGTGTTTACGTTCGTGTATAAGTAGTTCTCAGTAGTTCTCCGAGATCGTCTGGCCGGGACGGAACGTAATTAGGTGAGAGACGGTGACGTTTTGCCGCACGATAAATCATATTGATAAAAGATTGCTTTAAGTTCGATTTCGCCGACAGTTTTTTTCCTTTTTTTATAAGATTGCGTAACCTCTATTCTCCTTGAGATGTACTCGTTACTACATTTATTAGTTAGTAGTACTTTTAAGTTTTACTTGTCACAATAAAATACAAGGAAAACGAACCGTGATATATTTTTTTTTAACACTAAATTAGTGTGATATCTAAGAGAGCTCTCTGTTCCTATCCAACTTTCTATTGTTAATTTGTTTCCTCTCTATGTTGTATTATCTCTGTCTGTTCAGGCAATATCAGTGTATACGATGGCTCAAAGTGATCCCAGAATCCCAAATTTGCAGAACACATATACTCCTCTCGGTTTACCATTATCTGGATATATAAGCGGTAACTCCTGAATACCTAATTCTGTTTTGGCTGTTTGCATGTTCAACTCGCTGACCTTGATAAAATATAAAAATAAGGCCTATTTTTTTCAGATAAACTTTTTGCATAGTTTATCTTTTGCTATTTCCACATTGAAGAGCAAAAGAGGAAAGATAAATGAGGCAAGAAGTTTAGCTGAAAAGAAGGAACTAATATTTTTTTATTTGTATTCCAGAAGTTACGCCCATGTAACAATCAAAGATAGATTGCCAGTGATATTAACGAAAATCGTTGATACGTTTTGCCAGAATAAAAGCAAAATTATAAATACATATAGTGAGGGTAATCTTTATAGAGGCTAATATATGTGTATATGTATAAATGAGTGTGCAATGTAGCAATCAGTTCGCTCCATTATACATTAATATACATTAATTAATTATAGGATGCTGAAAAGGATATCAAAGAGATCATAGGATTATAAGTCAGCTGAAAAATGAGATTGTTCTAACAAACCTTTAAAGCCACTGCATTTGAATACAGCAGTTACTAATGACGCAGAAGAATGGAATAAATATTTGGAGCACAGAACGCACATAGAAGGTGGAATACCAACATGGTTCAATACAACATGGTTATATTGTGAATGCTATATGTATCGTGCATTAGCTCAAGAGATTGCTTTAACGTAAGCTTTCTCATATACATGCTAAATGTAATATAAATTATAATTTATAACAAGTTAAAATATCTTTTGCAATATTAGAAATACCATACATACTTACGATCCATTTGAGTACAGTAAACAAACTGATTTTATTGACTCTATTGATGCTATGGACTTAATTGCCTTGTATTTAAAAGACATAATATGTAATAAGGAGTATAATAAGGAAAACTCAAAAAATGATTTTCTGAAGCTCTTGAAACTGAGCCTGTGGGCAACAGGTTGTACTATTTCTATTCTCTTCATCTAATTCTATTTGATTCTAATTCATCTATTTATTAATACAATGCATTATAAATAAACAATGATTCTTTATAGACACGATTTATCTGCAACTGCAGGAGCTCCTTCTAAGCCCAAACTGGTAATCCACTCATGATAGTAGAATCTTTAAACCAGAACATAGTAGTCAATGATTCAGAGCTTGTCTGGAACATTATAAACAAACAGATAAACAAGAACAATGATATTCACATGGTACTTGATAATGCGGGATATGAACTCTTCACCGATCTGTGTTTGGCAGCTTTCTTGGTTACCATCATACCTACGACTAAGATAACGTTTCATGTAAATATACCCCTGGTATGTGAGTGATACAACTGTTCGTGATTTTCTCTGGACGTTTGATCATATGAGTAAACTGAATCATCATCCAAATATGCAACTATTGGGGTAAAAATGTTCAACAATCTAATAGACAACGAAACTTGGGTGTATCAAGGTACATTTAATTTGCATTCTCTGAAACCACATTTAGACTATTATGTAGAATTATGTTAAATATAATTTAAACTATTTTGAATTTTTATTGAACAGGAAGAGCCTTATTGGACAGGGCCATATGACTTTACGCAAATGAAAGAAAAAGAAAGGAAATATATATGCTCAATTTTCCGACGCTTAAAGTAGTAATATTTAAGGGTGATCTGAATTACAGAAAGCTTCTAGGTGACGTAAATTTTGAGTATAATACAAGCTTTGCAGCTGCATTGGGCAATTTTGCGGGCGGAATAATACGCGGGGGGTGAGGGCAGAGAAAAGAGTCGGGGAGGAGAAGGGGAGAGTGACAGAGGGGGGAAAAGCAGGGCTTTCTCGGGTGACGTGCGGGAGAGCAAAAGGAACGGAAGACCGTTAGTAGCGAGGGGCGGAAGGGAAGATAAGCCCTTTTCATTCCTTTTTGCGGTAGGGTTATTTCCTCCATAGTTGGAGCGCTAACTCAACCGCATCTCTGCGTCTTTAAATATTCAATCCCCGCCGCCGACGTGCCTGTCTGGCCTTGTGCCGCTAGTCTTGGCAACTGTAGGGCCAAGACACGCGTGCCCCTCACGTTCACCTTCCACATACGTCTCCAGGTTCGTCGTTTCCTTGTGGGTGACGAATGATCTCTTCTAAACGACGAGGCCGGCCACAGGCGGGAGATGCCGCAAAATCGATACTGACGTGGGAGAAAGCGGCCCAAGAAAAGCTGAAGTATCTGTTAGTAGGCCAGACTGTTGGGACAAATCTCCAAGGAGGGGACAGAGAGGCCGGGGAAATCCTACCTTTCATATATCGTCTATACCGGGGCGCCGCTACTTTGTGTTCTGGCCTAAGCGCCGGGCTGCTCTCACACTACCGCGAAGTAAATCGCGGGCCGGAGAGAGATTTTCGGTTAACGCGAGCGACACAGGCCAGGGAACAGATTGGTGTGGCCACAAAAAGAGGGTGGAGACAGGGTTAAACACGGTTCGGAGGTCCAGTCCGCAGATAGACGGATACTTAGGCAGGTGAACCCCGGGCCGACCTCGTCGCAGCGATATGACCCGGGCCACATTTCGATAAGGCCGGGAACGGGGAGAAAGGGTTCAAAGATGCGAGGCACACGAGGGCGAGAGAAGGGTGCCTTGGTCATACAGAGCATTCAGACAAGAGCAGGGGGAGACAAAGGCGGCGGAGAGAAGTGTACGGAGAGTATGACCAGGGGGCAGGAAAGAGGGACGCAGATGTTCGCATGAACCAAGGACGAATTATGTCTTATTTGCTTATTGAACCTTCAAACTTGCGTAGAGAAGCGATAATTGCATGGCACTCTGAGAGGGGAACACATAAGGATCCAGGTAGATAATTACAACAAAGTTGCGTGTGCCGGAGACTAGGAAGAGAACAACAAACACAGTTTTATGGAGTTGAAAGGAGGTGATACTTTGTAGGCCCCTTTGTGAAATAAAGAGAGCTAATTTCTTGATCCACCTCCAAAGTCCTAATTTGCTTATTCGAACTTATTTAAAGAGCTAAAAATTTTTTTTAAAATTTAATTTATTTTTGATTTACGTACGTTTGAAGCTTTTTTGTTAAATTGAATGTGAATCTCTTTATATCAGGATACTTTGAAAGGCTATAAATAACTAGAATTATTGCTAGTCTTCTTTCCTAAACGATTCCCGTTAAATTAATCCTACAAATTATTGAGGGCGGGAGAGATAATATTCGTCGTAAAGTTCACAACAATTGTTTTTAGTAAATTTTCAGGCACATCTGCTCTGATTATTAATTGAACTGTTTTTGTTGGCTCGCCCTCTATACTCATAGTATAAGAGAGAATTAAAACAATGTCTGGCCCCGCTCAGCGTCTCCTCTGTCCCCCACTCCTTTTCACTCCTCCCCGCTTTCCTCTTTTGTTTTTTTGCCTCTCCTCCTCTGCTTGCTCTCCTCTCGATGTCCCGCTCTCATGTGTCCGCGATCGTGCGCCCCCCCCCACTCCCTTTCGTACCTCGCTGCTCCTTCGCCCCCAAACCGCCCGGCCTTTCCGCATGCCCCCGTTCCACTTTTTTTTCTCATTTTCTCCTATTATTTTTGTTTTAGCCCTGCCACGTCCCACGCCGAGCCTTTTTAGCGCCTGGTCGTCCAACCCTCCTTTTGCCTTCCATCTCTTCTTTGATCGTATCCCCTTTTTGCTAATCTTCTCATCTGCCCCCCCTTCCTTTTTCCCCTCCCGTTTTTGGTAAGGCTGTCCTTGGCTTGCCCCTCGTCGCGCGCCTTGGCCCATTCCCCTCTCTCGTGCCAGCTCTCCTCCCGGCCCTCTCCCAGGTCCATCACATTTCTATCCTGTGTATCTCCCGCTTGCCTTTCCGCCTATACCCACTACCCTTTTGTTCCCCCTTCTTACCTCGCCTCCTCTCTACTCCTCCTGTCCCTCCCCCTTACTTTGTCCTTTTTTTGTTTCTCGCCCCCCGTTTTCTCTCTCCCCCGTACCCCCATACTTATGTACTCATTTATTTGTTTCCCTGCCCTTTTTCTTCCTTACGACTCGCCACCCCCCTTTCCTCTTCACGGCTTTATGTTTCCCCCCCCTCCTATTAATCCCTATATGCGACCCGTTGCTGGACCTCCCTCCCCATGCTCCCCCCTAGAAATCCAGTGTACCCGGTGCGCAAGGAGAAGGAAGGCAAGAAAACATGGGCAAGAGAACGAAAGGGGGGAGAGGGAAAATTTAAAATGCAGGGAGGAGAGAGCGTTATGGGACCAGGGGGGAAAGAGCCGGGGGCGGAGAAGGCCGGAAAGGAAAAAAGAAGCAGGGCAGGGAGGAAAGGCGAAGGGCGCCAAGGAAAAAAATATACGTTGGAGGAAAGCACAGGAGGAAATAAAATGGCAGATGGGGAGGAAATCACGGCTTTAGGAGAGAGTTAAAGGCGGAAAAAGGCGAGCAAGCGAAAAGAGAGGGGGCAGGGGAAGGCACCAAGGGAAATGGGACAGGAAGAACAGAGCGGGGAGAGGCTAAGGAGTGGTAGAAACAATTGAAGAAGGAAAAGGAAAGAGAATGCGGGAAAATGGCCGAAAAGCAAGGGGGAAAAAGGAGCGGGAAGGAATCAGGGACAAGGACGTTGGATATGAAATCAGGTCAGAGGTTTGGGGGAAAGAAAGAGGGGTTGATATTGGCAGTTGCACCGGTAAATTTCCAAACTTAGTGTGAGAAAATTTACGAAAACGGGTCGAAGTAATATCAAATCTTTAATCAAAACGGTTTCAGCACCTTTAATTTTAATTCTTTCACATTTAAAAATAATATGGAATTCCTCCCCGCCTACTTTCCTCCCTTTTTCTGTGCACTACGATGTAAATATTGTCGATTCCCGTTCCACTCCCCCCCATCCCCCTTTACTTTCTTTCCTTATTTTTTTAACTTCTATAGTGCAACTCGTCCCCCCCCCCTATTTTTATCCCCATTGCTCCCCACTTGCCCTCCAGTCAGATGAGAGCACATCTTTTAAATAACTTTCAAAATCTACGCCTTCTCCTCTGGCTCATGCTCACCCACTGCTCCGTCCTGTCCCAAGCCCGCGCTCGTTGTGCTCCCCTTTCCTCCACGTACCTGTCTTGTTTCCTTCCCCGCACTGGCACAGCCCCACCCCGTAGTTCCCCCCCCTGCTTCGTTCCATCGCTCCCTTTCCTTTCGTTGTCCCGCTTAGTCACCCCCTCGCTCCTTCTTACCTCTCTCTTCCCCACAGGATCTCCGTATTTTCTGCCCGCGCTTCTTCCTTTCTAGTTTCTCATTCCACGGCAGCCCTTCACTATGCCCTCCCGCCGCGTGTTTTTTCCGTCCCTCTCACCGCCCCATTTTCCCGACTCTCGCTCTTCGCTCGCTCATCCCCGGGGTCAGCTTCCGTGTACAAAGGGACAGGAAAATGTACCGTGTCAAACATGTTAAGACGGAAGGTGGTAATTAATTAGCCTTGTAGATGTCCTAATAACATATACACCTCTATACAAGCGGAGACTGGCTCTCCCTCCGGTCCCTCTCCCACCTGCCCCGCCCCCCCTACGCCCTCTTCCCCCCCTCGCCACTTTTATTTGTCCAGTCCTTCCGTTGTCCTCGGTCCCTGCTTCCGCTCTATCTCTGAGTCCCCAGCTTGATTCTCTCATCCCCGTGTCTCTCTTGCGCGCGCGCTCCACGTCAGTACTTACCAATTCTGCCCCTTCAAAGGTAGTTTGATTTTTCTTCATCGCCCCCGTTTCTCTTTTTCTTTTTCCTCCCGCTGAGGCCATGCGCCCATACTCCACCCTTTCCGTGACCGTTTCCTCTTTTGTGCTTTTCCCCCGCCTTCCGCGGTTCATCCGTTGTGTCCGCCCCAACTCTCTCGCTTTTTCCTCCGCCGCAGAGCTGCCCCATCATTGTTGGTGCAAAT
>NW_023416050.1:0-33585 GCF_013373865.1 Monomorium pharaonis
TAAAAATGCAAATTTTTTAATTAAATAATTGAGCAACTTATTTTTAAATCATTAAAGTATTAGAATATATTAATGCGTATCTTTTATTACAATCTTCTTATGTATTGAAATACTTGCTAGGAGATTGGACCTGAGCTTTAAAAATTTTTAAGTAAATAGTCTATAAATATATAATTAAATTTACATATAATTAACTCTTATGAGATTTAAAAAATGTAAAAATAGCAAACTTTAAGATTTCAATAATGGAAAGATAATAAATTGATGAGCTCTTCGTTGTCAAGCTAAAATATAAAATATTTAAGAAAACTGTATCTATAGGGTGTCCCCTATAGCCAACTTGACTACTTAAAGGTTTTAAAATTTCTGCCGTATCTTATCGAGCTCGTTGTAAGCAATTTTCTTGAAAACCAGCTTGTTATAAATTAATTGCCGGTTTAAATAGCCAATTGAAGCAATCATCTGTGCGCTATCTTATCTGATACTGTTTCAGAAAGGTGAACACTGTAATCAAATTTTTCGAATACACGTTACAGCGTTTATCTGTCAAGCACGAGAAATTGATTTATTTAAATATATGCTGATTATTTCTATAGATATATGATCTCCTTAGATTAGATCGTGGAAAATCCTATCTCGACGGTGTGTAAAGCTTGACAGGAAATTGCCGTATCGATTCCATCGACTAATCGCTTTCCTCGCGAAGTAGCCTAAAATAACCGCCCGTCGTCGTATCCTGTTAGCGGATGATGCCGCGTAATACCGGTTTCCGTTTTATAATTTTCGTTATGCTCGCGCTGATCCTCGGAGCGAGGAAAATATTGTCAATTAACGTCGTTATCCAATAACCGGAGCGACCCCGGTGCATTTTTTACTTCGCGTAATGTTTACCGGAGAATGTATACGCGATGGCCGTTTCGCAATGGCGTTAGCCATTAGGAAATAATCGAATCGAATGATGAGAGATAGAGAGAAAGAGAGAGAGGAGAGAGGCGGGCGCGATGAGTCGTGGACAAAGTAGCCGAGGAGTCGCTCCAGGATCAAAGGCCGCCGCCATCGGTCACACCTGCGCAACCCGACCGTACAGTCTACTTTAAAAACTCTCGCTGACCGGCACGGGCGGTATCATGCACATATAAGGTGACTGGATGGTCTCATTTTCGGGGGAAACAGTCCACCTTATTTGAAAGAAAGAATATAGTTTGCGTTCTTACCATCTTAATCATTTTACTACGCTAATTGGAGATGGGAGTATGCGCGCTCGGTGTTGAGCGCAACTCGAAAATGCGGAGTAACACGTGTTTCGTTCAATCCTCAACATGCCCGGCTTGTCTAATAGCCGACATTTATGTTCAGAGTTAATTAACCGTTGGTCTAAACATTTCAGAATCTTGACGCTTGCTGAGAAAATGGCGAACGTTAATTATGGACATACCGTATCTGTAATTTTTCATTACTTTCTGTCAAACATATTCTTAATTGCGCTTGTGTTTGGAAATGTTTGATTAAATCGATGAAGGCATGTAATGGTTATACTGAAGAAACAAAAATGCAATTAACTTTATGCACGAGCAATAAGTAAATTGAACATACAGCTGGAATGTCTAGCGAATATTCCATTCGTTAATATATTAATTTAGTTATATTTACGACTGAAATCAATATTACATAGATAGCAATATTAATAACTAGTGCGCGCGTACAGAAGAAAATTAATTTCCGATCTACAAACTTCAGGAAAATAATTAAAGAGGAGATTATCAAGCACTTTGTAACGAAGGCGAGCGAAAGGTATACTGATTCGATTACATGTACTGCAACCCAAATACAACGTACGTATTCACATATTTAAAAAATACAGAAGGAAAGAAGTTAAAAATTCTGACATCATATAATATAAAAGTGTATATACTAAATTGACGTATACGTCATTTTTATACAATAATTATCCAAATTATGATGTTTTGTATCTAGTAATATTCATTTTATATCAGTCTATATTATTTACAATTTTATATTATTCCTGGATTAATTGGATTAATTATACATTCTTTGATTTCTTATTTACGTTGTTTGCACTTGTTCGAGTCTAATGATTATTTTTAGCTTCTAAAATCAGATTTGAAAATATATTGACAAATGAAATCGAAGACAAAGCGAACGAGAATTTTGCACGACAAAGATGTTGAGACACGACGATGAAACGGTGAGCGAACGGACGAATGGACGGACGGAAGAAGCGTCGAGATATTAGTTTCTGCGGTCGGTTCTCCGCAGAGATTTAATTCGTTTGATGTTCACGATTCGCCGCTTCGGCTGTCTTTTCGCAACTCGTGTCTTCTTCTCACTCTTTCTCTTCCACTTTCCAAACAGTTTTAAGAGCCATCGTCGATGCTTTCTTTTCTAAAAGATTTTCTCACCCTTTTGTCGGTAAACATTTTGGATCCTATAAACTTTATCCTTTAAGAGCGAATATTATTCACGTTTTATTAGAGGAATAAAATACTATCTACTAAAATATATTTAAAAAATGCACCTTATACATGAAATATTGAATTTTATTACATTAGTTGAAACTTTTCAAAATTATAAACGATTAAAGATCTAAATTCTTTACACGTATACATTTATAGATGCGCATTGGAGACAATTGCATACAAATAAATTCCTGATAAAGGGTAGCCGACGCGACCACCTGCCGTGCGTAAACCATATTCGTGTATGACATCTACTAGGGCCACAGATGGCGGCGAAATTCGTTTGATTAATGTGCTGACTTGGCCGAAAATTTGGTTTAATTACGCGAACCGGTATACTTTCGTATATCTGTGCTTTATCTCCTTATGAACTTAATTTAACCGCTCTCATAATAATTCGCAACAATTAATAACAGATTGATTCTCTTATCACTAAAATAACGTATAATCTGTAAAGAGTAACCCAATTTTAAAAAGTGAGTTATATAGTTCTTCATAAACTATATTATGTATGAGGCATTCTTTTTATATAAAATTCACATTTCTATATAATTTATAACCTTATAGTTAGAGAAAAAAAGACTGCGGCGTTAATAATATAAATCGTGTTATAGAATTTTACTAAATTTTTTATATAATATTGACTTTCTTAGCCTAGACACAGAATGCATAATCAAATATTAATAATTGATCGAAAAATTAGAAGAACGTGAGTTATGCATCGAAACTTTTTATATCTAAATTAACCTTAAATACAATCATAAAGATGAAAATAATCCTTCAAAATAATATTAGAATATTTAACTATAAAAATGCACCTAATTTATAATATTTTTATTGTCAATTTGCAATCGAATTCTCTACAGCAAAATTGTCGATGAAAAATTGTTATTCGCTAGAAATTTTCTAAACAATGAGTACAATAATCTGTCATAAACAAAGACTACATATCATAATGTTAAAGAAATGTATGTTAGAAGAAAAATATGTTAAAGAAATTCTTGGAATTTGATTTATCGCGGCACAACGACATAGGGGAAAACAGCCTTAGAGCAAAGCGACATGATATGTCTCGCGAAAGACCAACAAAACCGTTGCGCGGCCATCTTGGTTACGCTCGAGCAAGATTCACTCGAGTAGAATAGTGACGGAGTTAAGAGGCGCGACGATCTTGAAACAGCTTAACTGGCGTCTCGTCGAGTAGATTATTCGACAACAGTTTCTTGTTAAGTTGAATTTTACGGTCAAACTGCAAACGGCCTGTGACGCAACAAAGAAAATCGTTGCGCTGTTAACGAGTTCCGGTGTACTTTCGATACATTTATTTTTCGTTGCTCATCCGCGACGCTCAAGGTGGTTGAGATTAACATTTAATTCCGGTCGCCTACGGTTACAAGATATGTCCAAGTATTTCTTGTTGCGCTAAAATATATTTTTTGATATTGAAATTTCTTCCAGTAACGATTTTGATCTGAGCAATTAGCGTCATAATCTGCTTGAGAGCAAAAAAGAAGAAAAGAAGTGTATGTATTGTTGCGATGGCATGATATATTAACACTTTCTGTACGGCGCTAGTTTTAGATAACTTGTTCATTACGCCGTGTGAGTCACCAATGATCTATTTCTAGTTGTGTTCATTGTACTTTGTTAAATACAATATAATTATTAAAAATTATAAAAATAAAAAAAGCTTGCTAACATGCATCGTATATCATAATTATGACATTAGAAATTGTTTTATAATCACGTTACTTTTTATAGCTAAAATATCAAATAGCCTGAACGGAAAGTTCAGCATGGGTTCCCAGGGATTCACGAGGCATGAAATTCATCATTTTCAAGTCTTCGAGTGACGTTAATTATTCCGGGACTCTTTCGGGAATCGGCGTAAAAATTCCCTCGAAGAGATAATTTAGCGGATTTATTTTGACGCGCGCAAATTCGGCATCCGCGGTATGCTTAACGGGTTTAGGTAATGTATTTATTACAATTGCGAATTGCAGCGATCCTGTCGGACGAGAGAGCTGATTCTAGCGCGAGCGTAAATCACGCGACGCATGTTTGTTCGGTATGCCGACAACGTGTCCACGCGACGATACCGCTATCGCGTAAAGAAAGATCGAAATGGGATAACGATGTGTGCAATGCATCACTCGAATTCTTCCCTGTGTTTATGACATAACGTGATGTTCCCAACACTTCTTATTATTGTGTGGATAACTAGTCTCTCGAGATATTTTGACGTCTTTATCGGTGCGCGGGAGCAAAAAAGAAAAAAAAAATCAAATCGTTACACCGTCTTGACGTGCTTTTGACGGTACTCTTACATTACATGTTTTTATAAGTGACACCACATGCCGGCGGCAGTCTTTTGTGCCACCACTGGGAGTAGTTGAAAACGTAATTCTGTTACCCGAGAGTTTTGTTTCATTAAACGCTTTAATATCTTTGATACTAATCTTAAAATCATTCGCGAATAAACTATAATATTCTTATGTAATTACTTATTGTATTAAAATAATTATTGACTTTCTTCTGATTATTAATAAGAATGAAACTAGTAATTATTATAAATACTAATATCCTTTAGAATTACGTTAGTATCAAAAGGTGAATACTAAATTTTTATTTAACAAAAATTAATTTAAAAACTTCTTTAGTGCGTAGCAAACCATAGATAATAGCAAATCATTAATTTTATTTGCAAATTATTTAATTTTGTTTTAAAATAAATATTGGAATAATTGATTAATTATATTAACAAATAAATTATAAAATAAATAATACAGTTCTTTTCGAAATTATATGATTTTAATTTTTTTTTAAACATGGAAATTATCATCAAAATTAATTCATTACTTTGATATAAAATGTAAAGAACAGTATATTCAATGAATATATCTTATAGTGTTAAATAATTTTTGCGGCAATGAATTGGTTGGTGTACACTCAGCCCTCGGTTCTAGTTGTTTTTGTCTTTTGCGGTGTACGCCGCCACCGCACTGTATACACGTGGTTTATTGTCATTTCGAACGATGAGATTTCAGTGGTTAGGGAGCGTTATGTGTCGTATTGTCCATCGAAATGCGATCACGAGAAGTACTAGAGAATAATAGGCGCGAATTGTCAATTAATTAATCCCACAATTAATGGCAAGCGTATAGAGACGATATTTGGATTTCGTGAGATTCTCATTGAGATATTTCAAAGCGTGAATCAAGTGACATTAAAACATGTTTAATTAAATGAATACCATTTTACTTAATATTATATCTTAATACATATCGAATGCCGTTATCATAAATTAAATTTGCAGTTTAAAATGACTCATAAGAATCTCTTCATCGTTTAATAATTTGCAAGACAATGTCGAATATATCATACTTATTCGTATAATCTTCCCTCGTATTATTAAAGCGCGCGTTGCGATTAACGTGAGAATGTGCAAAGTGCCGCGCGATTATGATATCTCAGTCATTAGTGTGTGATCGTAATCGACTATATTTTCGCGAGATAAAAGAAAGTAAAAGAATAAGAGAAAAGACAAAGATCGGGCATCAGAGCGCGTGAAACATTTATGAAATAAATAACGTAATTTATTATTTATTATTTTATTTGTAAAATTGACAATTATTTAATGCGCGAAAAAAATAATTTTCTGAAATGTTGATTTACTTGGAGCGTTCCTATAATTTGAATATATTTATGTTTTACAGATCAACGTAGTTGCAAAGTCCACAACTCCTGCAAATGCTGCACATCGTACTGGTGAGTGAGAAATAAGAAACATTTCTTTAAATTTAAAATATTGGATCTATGTCTGTATCAAGTTAAGAATTAAAAATATTGAATAAGATTAATATAATATTTCCTAGATCTATTATTTAAAATAGATGGGCTAAAACAAGTTACTGCTACATGATCTAACAATTTAATCATGGGACTTATACAGATAAAATTTTCAAGAAACATAATTGAGAGCGATAAAACTATAGATTATGATATATTAAGAACAAGATTTTTTTTAATATTTAATATCGGATTTATTATAATTGTTTAAAAATATCGAGTCCACTCCTTAAATACCTAAATAAAGGAAAAGAAAAAATAAAGCAATAGAAAATAAAATATTGGTATTCTATATCTATTGGTAGGCTATAAAATTTTTATTTCAATTTTTAACTTGCTTCATGTTTACATCTCATGAACGATGAAGATAAGAAACAGCGAATAAGATGTTTTTGTAATGTTCATATTTGAAATGAAAAAATTATAAATCGTTAAAGAAAATGGATATTGCGAAGTGTGTGTGTGTGTGTGTGTCGACGGGTTAAATCGAGGAATAAAAGCTGGGTTCGCTTCTTGCTTAGAGATCGGATCGCGAATGTATAACGGGCGAAACAAACAGTCGCTCGTGCCACACGTCCGCGTCCCGCGATATTTCGCTAATAAGTCGTCCGCCCGCTACAAGTGAGCATTCGAAGAATATACGAAGAGACACGCAAAAAGAGGCGGGACTGCGACACCGTGGAGCAATTTGGAAGTGTCTTCCGTCGGTCGGCAGTCATTTGTCTCCCGACAGCATCTCCGGGAGTCTGCTCTCCCTGCCGCCGTCCCTCTCCGGCTCTCTCTCTCTCTCTCGCTCTCTCTTTCTCTCGCTCCTGCCCCGGCTTACTACCCCGGCTCTTAACCCGAGGGGCTTTGCCCACATGTCAACGATATATTTTCTGCCGGCCCACAAATCGTTTAGCGGGTAATTTTGAAATTGGAACACTTATTTAGTCGTTTAGACCCAAGGGCATAACCGCAGCCCCGAGTTCGAGATTTATCGTTTGATTTTTCGCCGGTTTGTAAGCGCGACCTGCCACTTCGCTTTCCTGCTCCTTCTTTTCCAGCTTGCGTCTCTGCGCCTAAGTGCGAGCGACAAAGTTACGGTGTCGTTCATCTTGCGTTTTTCTTATTGCACCATTCGAAAGAAGAGACAGATCGTTAATGTGAGATCGACGAGTCGTCATTTATAAGAGCGTAACCCGTTCGATCAAAACCCGTTCGATGTTGAATCCAATTTTCATTCAGATTGAAAACACATTAGCGATTCCAGCCAAGATTTCAGAACATAAAAATTAAATTAAAATCGTGTATCGGAAATTACAATTAATTTTTTACAGGATATTTACATTGAAGCAAATCTGATCATGATGTTATTTTCTATTGATTTCTGTATATACTTCTAAAATTTCTTTTAATTCGGATAATAAATTCCTACAAATTTTTTTTGATGATTTTTAAAGTACTTTTATAAGTAATTTTCAGAATTATTCTTATTATACTTCTTTTATCTTTTAGTTTTTCAATTTCTTATCTGCAAATTTTTTTAAATGTCTGGAGAATGAAAATATATTTAATATATGATTTCAAAATTAAAAATTTTTTAAATTAAACTTTAAAATAAAAATCGATATTGCAGATAATTTTTTCTACAGATTTTTACACGAATATAAATTTTTCTGACAACTGAGATTTAAAAAAGAAAAATTACTTTTGTGTTTAAAAAAAGATTAAAATTGACCTCGTGATAAACTCACTTTTATCCTCATTCAGAGAAACCGCATCTAATCCTGAGTTAATCGCTTCCGGAGTATTTCAAAATCGCCTCGGTCGTATTATCGAAGTATAACGGATGCTGCTCGAATCGTTATTTAACGAAGAAACGAAGTGCAAGAGTCTCGTTTCAGCGCAGAGGACGTAAAATACAGTAACTCGACTGCCACATAAGGATCCCCTCGGGAATACGGCGTGTCGGCTCACACGCCACGGCTAGGCTCATAAAGACACGTACGGAAGAGAAGAGGGACGTAGGGCGTGGAGCGAAAAAAATGCTTAGTGGCTTCTAATTGCAGAAGTGACGACGCCGTAACTAATGACCGGGAGACGACGTCCTTTGTCAGTCGCGACGAAACGCTCGCGTCCTTCTACGAGGTGCGGACGCGGGCCGTTTAAAATACCTGGAAGAAAAGTCGCTTCCTCGGTTCGGCGACAAATTTTTCTTTCGCTCGTCGCGATTTCGAGAACTCGCGCTCGATTTTATTTTCGTACGAAGAGTATCTCTCGACTTTTGTCATCACAGAGAACAATATTTTATTTGCCGAGGCATTTAAAAAAAGATTTTTTTTTCACCTACAGTGACAGACCTACAGTGGCATATATGAACTACTTATATTTCTAGAGAAAAAAGATTTTTCAAATTTTTAAAATATACTAATTATTATAAATCGCGTTGTATGTACATTAGTACTCTTTAAAACTTTAATTCTTAATAATATTTCAGATAGAAAGTTTAGGAAATAGTTTGTGTTTTCAAATTCTATATACCTATAATCAATTTAATTACAATATCATTAAATGTTGAAGTTTTCATTTTAAATCTTCTGTAGAACAATAGTATCGTTGGTTTATGTTGTCCGTCTGCTTAGATTCTATGAAATAGTACTTCAGATACCTCACATATAAACTGTAGTTGCTTATACGTGGTTGCGTGGCATTAATTTAAATTGAAAATACCAGCGTAGTAAAGTTTAATGCAATTTGCGGGGAGCAGCGTTTGCGAGGACGATTCCGTGAATTTCAAGAACGACGTAATACACGACGTAACGTCGTAGCTTTGAGATGTCTCTTTCGTATCTCTCTAAATAACAGCGGCTTCAAGGATCGTTTGGCCGCGACTCTCTGATCCTATTAGCTCAGACTTCTTTCTCAGATTTTCATTCCTCTCGCTGCACATCTTCCTCCTCTCGTCCCTTTCGCACGCGTAACCCCTTTATACCGGTCTCTCGCGTCTATTTCCGGCGTCTCTCTGGTCCTTTACTCGCTTTTAGCGGCTTTGAAACCGTTGAAAAACAGGCAGTCGATTCACGTGCCGCTGATTAGCGTAATTACGAGAGAAATTCTTTAGCCCGGCTGGATTGTCACGCTATCCCTCCCTTTTTTCCTTCCTCAAGACTAACGTCCGAGGTCTTCCGCCATTAGCCTCATTACCTTTACAAACACAATGATCCATATTCTCATCGTGTATTTAACGCTGAATGCGATTTCCCGACTCTGAATTCTATCTCGTATAAAGATCGCGTGATACAAACGCGCAGTGAAGAAGTTGCACAAATCTAATGTAAATCTCGTTAGGGGCAATTACGCACGAGTGTACGTCTGTTGTATTTCAAAAAGTACATATTCACCTGTACTTTCTCTCTATCGAAATAAAACTTACTATCAACAAGAATTCTTCAATTTTTTTCGTATTAATCATAATTTGATATAAATCTAAATAGAAAGATGATTGATTTATTTCTTTTCTTAATCTTTCATAAATTGGTTCTTAAAAAAGAAATTGTTTAAAAAAATATTGATTTACATTCAAAAATAAAACTATTTAATTTTTCCAAAAAAAGCTGTTGTATTTAATTTTTTGAAGAAGAAACTATTATTATTTCTTTTAAATACACGAATATGGATCACTATGTACGAAAAATGTTTCAAAGGAGCGCCAAATTTATGGACGATCGCGTGTTCCGAGCACATTCCTTCAGGCGAGTCAGAATTCGGTTAGAGAATGTATATGTTGCGGTAAAGTACAGGTAAAGTTATGTTCAGGTGAGTCGGGTAGAGGTAGCGACACGTCCGGTACTTTCGTAATAAACGATAAGCGCTGCTTCGATCAGGCGGTTAGGCACGCGCTAAAAGATACAGGGTGTATCTAATACATCTAAGAGACACATAGGGGGGAAATTACCGCGGGCAAAAGGAAGAAATATTATGCAAACTTGCGCGTGTAAAATAATCCAGGCCAGAGCGTGGGCCGTCGTGACAAATGGGAAGAAATAGAGGGATAAAAAGCGCAGAGAAGCGTTTGTTTCCGCGCAAAGATATCGTACAACGTTAGGTAGGATGCATGTCGTTTAATACGTAATCAGTGTCCGTTCTATTCTATTACTCCCGTATTGCACGTGAAATAAATGCGACTCGGCGAGTTGTGAATAAACTAAAGCGGTCCCTGAGAGCGGTACCTTGCACGTACTTTAGGTACACCTTATAACAACGCACGGCGAAGGGCCGCCTTGGTAAATCCACATCAGGGGTGAATAAGTCAGCTCGGCTTGTAAGTCCGAGCGAGGAAGACGAAGGAGAGAGCCAACTGTTCGCGTCTTCATCAACGACACCGAGGTGGGGGACCACCCATCAGGAGCAATATCGTTTCATCAGCCGCTAATATCACCGCTTCGAGTGGTTCAACACCTTATAACGCCAGGTGGGACGTTAGTGGCGCCGCAGGAAGTCCTAATGAAGACAAATCTCACCCAAAATGGCGGCCGAACTTATTTCCTGCTCCGCCTCTTTCTCTCTCCGTCTATCCCTCTTCGTTCGTCTTGTCGCCTTTCCATCGCCGGTCCCCTTTTCTCCCTTGTGAATCAATTTGGCAGCGGTACTTTTAACATTTTCCGCCGCGCGATTGAGATAAGAGAGGAATACGAATTGAAACGACAATTTTAATCGATTGGACAATCTTAATCGTGCGCGTGGGCCGCGATGTTGTTTGCTTCTGCAAACGTGAAGATTCGAATTTAATCTGCACTTTACGTCATGTTAGTTTCTTTAAAAGTTATTTTTAAACGGTTATAAGTTTTTATCCTTATTCATAAGTTACATCCTTCTTTTTTCTATTTAGATTCAAAATAAATTTTATCTAGATTTACTTAAATAAATAAATAAGTTAAACAAAGTGCACAAATAAATAAATCATATATATATACGTATATAAAATTTTATTCGTAATCTAAAAACAAACTTTATTTAGTTGTAAAATTTATAATATTTAGTTTTATAATTACATTGTAAAGATATTAATCTCTAAATTTGCATTTTATATTTATGCACTATCATCCTAACAACACCGAGATCCTTTGTGCTTTTTGGCAAAAAAACCGTAAAAAACTCAACCGATCGTGTAAAAAGAACGTCAATATAAATAGTAATAAATGAACCGCGACAATAGTTTAGAATATATCCGAAGGAATAAAAATAGCTTTACTTTTATTTAGACAACAAAGAACAAAGACTTTTTGTTTCGCGATCTGGTATCATTAGCCGATGCTGGGTAGGAAGTTACGTAGCGAGAAACTTTTCGTAATCATACTATCACGTATATTTGCATATGTAAGTGGGATTGTACGCGCGTATACACGCTTTGGAGGCGATAGTCGCTGGATCGACGCTAGCTGGCTATCGATCGTACATCCATCGTGTTACAGGCAGTAACGGAAATAAACGGCTCGGGTGAAAAATCATAGGTGCCTTCGATCCGAATGAACTATCGCGAATCACCGACTGAATATATCACAGTTTGCGTCATGTATTTGCATTGTAAAGGCCGATGTGGCGATGAGACACGTCGCGTTACGATATAGTGAAATGATATAGCCAGCGCACAAATAGTCAGAATAAATCCTTACGCAACCGCGGGGATTTTTTTTTTTTCACAAGATTTTATTCTTGTTGTGCGACAATGAGTCATTGTGTCGTCAAGGACTTTGACACTTTGTATTTCAAGAACCCGCGCCCGCGTTTATTTGTAAAAATATAAATTTTGAGAACGCCGGATATGTCCACACATTTTCGGATATCTAATCGCCTCGCGGACCACACGTGTCCACCCGGAAATAGTTTCAGCTCCCCTGGGTGTAATATTGCGACTGAATCTGTAGGGCCGTAGGCGTCGAATATCATGCTTGCTGTGTAGCGATAACTTTTTGGACAATAATTTCCTGCGACATGTCTTTTTCTCAAACAACATCATAGGTTAACGTGTCAGGTCGACGTCTTGGTAGTTGTATAACGTTTCTTTTTCGCAAATTTTTATATCATTTGTCAAACGTTCTCAAAAATCTGAGAAGTGATAAAATTATTTGGATACTTAAGTGAAAAAGACTGGATATAATTCACGTAATTATGGTAAAAAGTTTTTCTCGCATTTTTTTCGATATAATATTATATTTAAGAAGAGAATGCATTCACTTTTAAATAGAGCGATTTATGACAAAAATGTTTTACGCAGAACTTTTTTTTCTATGTAGGATTAAGTGAAATAAAAAACTATATAAAAAATGTATGTAGAATAAAATATTATCTATATATAATATTTAAAAAACTGAGCAGAGAAAAGCTTTTGTTTTATATTTATTTATGTAGTAAAATTTAAATATAGTTTGCATAGAGATTCTGGCGCAAACAAAACGCTTTGCCAATTCGATTAACTCGCTACAATACCTCGCCTGATAGAAACGTCAGCAGGTAACGCTGGACCACCAACAATGCGGAAGGCCTCGGATGGTGAAAAGAGCGGTATCGCATTGCAAGCACAGCTGCTATGACTGAACAAACGATAGAACGAACCTTTGAGGGTTAACGGCCATGTATAGAACGAAGATAATTCACAGCACTTCTCGCGACGTATTAATTGTAGGAAATAATCAACATTGGAAATCGCTTCGCTTTTGTGATAATTTTCTTCTCTCTCGTTTGTCACCGACGCTCTTCTCTTTTGCGGGGATATATTTTTCTTTCCTTTCACGAAGAAGCTACAGATGTCCTAAACATGTAGCTAAAGCTAGCAACCAAAAGCCGCAGCCAAACATCGAGCGGCCAAGGCCGAACGTCATATAGGCATTTCCAGGGGACACCATTCAATCAAACGTTAAAAATTCCCTGGTTATGAGATTTTATCAAACTTTGAAAAATTTGCATAGAGTTTAGTCATTATAATACATAATCGATCATTTGCAACAAGACTTGTAATTTACCAATTGTTATAAATTTTTTAAACTAATTTTTATCGTTTTCCGCGCCTCACCCCTAAACGCAAAATACGATTTCCTTTAAATTTGGCTGGAAATATCTTTCCGTAACGTACAATCGACTGATCGATTATTCGCGAGAGGACGTGCATTTTTCCAATTGTTATAAATATTTGTTTAATTAATTCTTATCGTCTTGTGCACCTCACGCCTAAACGCACAGTACGATTTCCTTCAAATTTGGCTGGAAATATCTTTCCAGAACGGACAATCGACTGATCGATCATTCGCGAGAGGACGTGCATTTTTCTAATTGTTATAAATATTTATTTAATTAATTCTTATCGTCTTGTGCACCTCACGTCTAAACGCACAGTACGATTTCCTTCAAATTTGGCTGGAAATATCTTTCCAGAACGGACAATCGACTGATCGATCATTCACGGGAGGTCGTGCACTTTTTTAATTGTTATAAATATTTTTTTAATTAATTTTTATCGTTTGAAGCCGTGAAACCGCTACGTTCTTGTCGTCGGCTCTGGGTGCGGCAAAAAGCGGTAATGTACTTTACAAAAAAAATTGCTGCATTATTCTGGTAATCAACTATGTTTTGCAAAAATGTATTTTCATAAAAATTTTTCATATACGGTTAATTAAGTCGTTCTAGACTTCAAAAAATATTTTCGTAGAAATTTGAAGACAGCGTTCCTTGTATTTATCTGACTAACGTAATTAACAATTTAAAAAACCACTAAACAATTAATAACAATCGCGAATGAAAATCTCATTACCAGGGAATTTTTAACGTTTGATTGAATGGTGTCCCCTGGAAACGCTTATATGACGTTCGGCTCTGGCTGCTCGGCGTTTGACTGCTGCCTCTGGCTGCTAGCTTGTGTTACATGTCCTAGGTGACGTTACAACTCAAGTCCCTAATGGTAATCTCGAAAAAGTAAGAGCTACAGCGTCTCTCCGCACGGTAAATCAAAGTGTAAAGAAGCCGAAAGTACAAATATAGAAAAAAAGAAAGAGAGACGAAGTCGTGCGATGTCGTCATCTACATGACGAACGTTGATCGTAATCATCGGCGAGTGGGTCATTAGCTCCGGCATAAAATTAATAAACTCATAAACAACCGCGTGAAACATCTTGCGATAAGCTGGAAAAAAATCCGGCCGTAACGACGTCGGATTATCGCGCGACAATCGCGGGGCCCTAAGTTCAGGGTTCAAGGTCGATGACGACGGCGATGGCGATTACATTGGCTCTTTAATACAAAGTGCTCGTTTTACGAGACATTAATACGCCACATTGGTCGTAAACCGATCGGGTATTATTTCTTTCATTCTCTTTTTCCCCCCCCTCCCTCCTCCCCTTCTCTTTCTCTCTTTCTCTCTCGCTTCCGGCACGCGTAAATGTCGCTCAGCCGCGAGAATGACAAACGTCGCGGAGGAATGAAAAAGGCGAGTCGCGCGTAGCGCTGCACAATTAGCATTTATAACGTGGTAATGGCGTAGCGCAAAATTATTGTCGCAACGCGCTCGCGCTCGCGCCTGAGTTGGCTGACGCGCGATGAAACTGATGATGCTGAATAATCACACGGTGAATGGACTTTTTGCAAGAGGCACGGAGGCTTTTTTGCGACGCGAACCCACGGCGGGTCGAGACCGCCGCTGGATTTCCCCGCGTTATTTAATGTCAGCGAAATACGTATACGTGTTACACGGATGCGGATAATTTCGCGTTACAAGAAATCAGTGGACACACAGGAGGGAGTCGTTAATGAGCCGCTTTATCCCCGTGGGGGTGATTCTAACCGGCTGTTAGAATTGAGGATTATCCGTAATCTTAACTCGCGCAATTGTGCCGCTTGGAGAATTAAAAGTATTTCAGATTTAACTAACTTAACGAGACCTAAACGAAAGGAGTTGCCGTTCCGCCAGTTCGCGCGACTTTCCAGGGGGATAATTAATTGTAAATCCAACCCGGCGTTCGATTACGATCACGCTCAGACGCAGTCGAGAGCGCTTCGCCCCGAGGGTTTCCAATTACGACAAAAGACGCTTTTCACGCGGTCGAGAAACCGGGGTATTAAAAGTGCCCGATCGAACTCGACCAATTAGACTTGCGGGCATTACGAGTAATGAGCCCGGTGTTTCTTGTTCTTTCATTCGCGCCGCGCCGCCCTTGTTAACGTGTCGTTGACCGTAAATCCGACGGAATGGAATTCGCCGCGGTTCTGCAACGTTGTTTGAATTTTGCGCCATTGCTAAAGGGGGAATAAAAAGGCGCATGGCTCTTAAACGCTACCGCCGCGGGGAGCTAACTGAATCCTTATTTAACATCGAATAATATTATCACGAAACGGCCAAACGAATACGGCAGACACGATAATGACGCGCTTTCAGCTTTCGGATCCCCCGATCCTTTTATTTTTCCTTTGTTTTTACGAGATCGTTAATCGTTAAGGAGCAGTGACGTAGCTAAGGAAGCGTGCCGCGATCGCCATCAGAATTTTGCCTTTATCGAATATATCGGCGGCAATCGGCCGACGCGGAATCGGCGCAAGAATTTCGTTCGGCAACGCGTCTCATTTACTTATAAAATAATAAAGGATTATCGTTAATGGGGAGGGCGAAACAGTTGCGGCCTCCACGTCGCCGAGCCTCCCCCCACTCCCCCCCCCCTCCCGCTTTAATGGCTCCGCAAGAAGCCGCCGGGACGCGGGCCTGAATTCTGTGCCCGATCACCGTGAAATAACCGACCGGGCCGGAATCGGTGTGCGTAGAACATAATGCACGGTAGCGCGGGGTCTTCCTAGTACTGCCGGCGATAAGCAGGTACGGGACAAGTCGGAACCGCATTAAGGCGGGCAGCACGCGGGAAAAGAGCTCTATCGATTTCACTATTACGTGCCGTTAATAATATCGACGACAGCCATTTCATCGGCGGATTCGAAAGCGAGAGGCGTGTACGCGTGATATATCAGACATGTCTTTTTTTTTTTCCCTTCGTTCTCTTCGCGGAGAACCACCACTCGACACACGGTCTTTCTTAATCCCTCAGCCATAAGTTTCTCGGAATATATATGCGCATACGAAAATGCATACTGATATAAAGTTCACTTTAATCTTTAAGTAGGTAGATAGTGTGATAATATATTACGTTATATAGTTAAATTTATATCGGTTTATACCCTTGTGAGATAAGAGAACGAAAAAATAATAAATTTTAGGACTTTAACAATGGAAAAGTAGAAATCGATCAGCTCTGTTGCCAAGTTAAAAATATGAAATGTATAAAAAACACTATATACTGGAGTGCTATGGCCACCCTACTTATTCACTTAAAAGTTAACGTATTTTAATTTTAAACTATTAATCAAAATATATTCATTAAATTAGAAAAATTATTCAACTAAAATTATCGCTGTTATTTTTGGCTCTATGATAAAGAAATTGCATAATGCTTAACTTTTACTGTAATATCAATATTCTTCTGCAGTTTTCTCGGCTAGAAGAATTTACAGATTTATTATGTCAATGATTAACGGCAGAGAAACTATCTTTTACGGAGAAAAAGGGAAAAAATGTGTCAAATAAACTGAACGAGGAGAGAGGAGAAACTTAAAACCTGCTCGACAACATGATTAGCGTTCGAACTTCTATGCTCGTATTATGGGATGTAGGCGGAACATACGCATTATGAAATATAAGGTGCCTTCACAGTCGCGTACACTTCCTTTGAATCGCTGGCACACACACGAAGCATACGCAAATTCAAGGACTATCATTAAAAGCTATTAATCTTTCAGCCCTGATCAATTTCAAGACGACGTTTTTGCATCATTGTAATTTAAGCCTCCATAATTCGAAGATCCCGAGAGAAACTAAAAAGCACAAAGATTTCAACGTAATTAATCTTGCAAAAGTACCGGAGAGAGAGGGAGAATTCTTTGTTATTAATCTTGCAAAGCTTCATCCCGTTAGACCGCTCCTGCGTGACGTAGGCTCTTTGTTTCTTGGACGTAATTTAATGAGACAGTGTTATCGTATTAACTACCTACTTTAACTGTGTGTGCGGTGGTAATATGAACGACATCTTTACAGGACGTACATCGATTTCCTTTCACTGCCACTCCCGGATACTATTGCTCGTATATATCAAGTATTTATCATTGATGTCATTCGATGATGGAGACTCGGAATTAATTCAAGAAGGACGGTTAAATATGCAGATATTAATGGCAGCGATGACATTCTCTACGAGTAACATTTTTCCATCGATATCAGTTTTATCATGTATCGCGGACGTGTCGCGATGATATGCAGGTGAAAGAGAGATTTCTTCCCGAAAAACGCGATATATCCCTGCGTTTCCGTAACATAACAGAAGTACTTACGCATCCTTAAACTTTCTAATCGCGCCCTATCATACCAACATGATGAAAACAATCACCTTCTTATTACCCGTTTTGCCCGATCTTGTTTTTCACTTCTTTCAAAATCATTAAAGCGAGGAAAATGACGGCGAAAAGGGCGGTAATACGGAAAGAAGAAGTTAATGGCTAGACAAGCTTCGTGAGACTCCATCCGACGTTCGTCGCGCTTCGCCGAGAGAAAAGAAAAAGAAACAATGAGGAGGCGTTTCTCGATCGCGTTCTTAATTTCCTGTCCGATTGTTGCCAATCGGCCGCCTGTGGCCTCTTTTGTGCGACGCCGAACCTCTTCTCCCGGTCGGACCACCTCGAATTAATTAGGTTAGACCAAGTAAAAACTGTGTGTGCCTGTTCACACCTAACTTAGCAAAGAGGCGCACATCAGCATATTGGCACAACAGAATTTTTTAGCGAAACCTGTTTGTATGAAATTTTATTCGTTTCGTAGTTTCGAGGCGCTATGTTTAATAAGCAATGCTCTGACAATTAAAGAATTTCAGAATGTCTCGCAACGGAGGAAAATTATTGAAAAAAATGGAAACGTAATTGTAGCAAGTTTCTTCAATTTAATATAATCAATGTAAAAAAAATTTGATTCGGGGATAAAGTTAATAGGCACTTTATATTTTTTATGAACATTTTTATGCGATTGCATATTTTTTCTGAAAGAGATACAAACTCTCTAGAAACATTTTTTTATTTCGTGGAAGAACGACACTGTGCGCCTCACGACGGGCATATCTCTTTCCTTTGAAATCGTTTTGCTTCTCTCTCACTTGGACTGATCCTCTATTTAGTTTCGGCGGCGCATGAGAGCGCGCTTGACGATGCGCGACAAACAGTGCAGTCTAATTAGCAGCCGTCTAATCCTACTCATAGCCGTGTAAATTTGCAGCGAGCCTAATCGTCGACAGTAATGCTACAACGTTTCTGAATACCGCAATCACAGGCGATTGAAGTAGACACGGAGAATCTGTCATGTTGTGCCCGCAAGTGTGTGCGCCGATTTAGAGAAGAGCGAATCCCGTGCATACGTTGAAAGAATATATATTCACAAATGCGTATCAAAGAATACTCCGAAGAGAATTTTTTTTTTTAATTTAGTTTTCCCCCTGTAATCGAAAACAAGATGTTTCTCTAAAAAATGTTACTTTGAGAGAATTATTTATTAATAATAAAATGATTTATTTGTATTCTCCTAAATATTTGTTCACAGCAAATCAATACATTTTGTTAATTAAAAAAAGTTTTTTAAATTGATAAAGTATTTACTTGAAAGAAATTTAAGTATGCTTGCTCGATCTCATATATTACAAGATATTTAATTACTTAAATTATATAAATGTTTTCCGAAATTCAACAAATCTGTTAAGAAAAACACAGAGATACATTTGTATTGTTTTAATAAATATTTTTCTCGGTGCGCTGTTATTGCTATTTACAAAACTCCTTTTTTTTTATTTTAAAATAACCTGATTTACATGCAAATAGATTTTTTTACAGAGTATGAGCAGTATTTTAATGAAACAAAAGTCGGGGGAATTTATTTCCGTAATTCGTTTTGGGTTAGGAGCATCCACATTTCTTAACGCATTACTTTGCACGAATATAAATTAAGCGCTCGATAAAGCTTACGGGGCGAGATAAATTTCCGATTTCCACGAGCGCGGTTAATGGCGGCGGTCAAATAGCGCAGGAGAGAGAAGTTGCTTTGCGTACCGTTTCTGGAATGCGGCGAATACGCTTTAGTTTCAGCATCCAATAAGTCCTATGCCGCATTTACGTAGACGAAGCGTATATATCCGATGTGTAACACAGCCATACGTGTAACGCATTAAATATTGAGAAGACTGTGCGGAGAGAAGAGAATTAAGCTCGATAAAGCTTTATATTTTTTTTTTTGTGACTTGATTTTTCCTTAATTTTTTTTAATGAGAAATCAATGTGCAAGAATTCGCAAACACGAGTCCGCCGTTTCGCAAAAATTTTCACCGCACCTCTTCCGCGTGACTCTATGTGTTTTCCGCCGCACAATAGCCGACGTATCACAATGCGCTACAGTTAGAAGAATCATCTAGCCGATCAATTTCGCGAGATGCACGCGAGATGCATTCAACCTATGCGCTACATCGCACCGACGCGTTAAATTGAGCCGCCGTCGGCATCCTCCTCATTATTATTATACTGACGCATTGTTTCGTTTACCGAGCTCAAATTAATCCCGACGAGCGAGCGTCTCTCGCGAATTACCGCGGATTTCAAAAGAGATTCGTTGCAGGCTGAGATGCGCCACGCGAACAGAGATACGCGATTTCGTCCGGTGCGAATTGCGAATCGCGTGGTAATTTGGATAATTAATGAAATTTTATTTCGGCAAGAAACTGACACGAATTCACTGACACTACGAAAGAAGAATTCCACATTGATGTAATACAATATTATCTTTAACAGGAAATTTACGAATTATGAATTTTATTCCTGCTCCGAACCCTTTAAATCTCGTTAACGCGACACAGAATGATGGTGTCTTCATTTTACCAAATGACAGTGTCATTTATTAAACGGCAGAATGTACAGTGTGTGTATATTTTGATGTATACATTCTCCGCCTTAGGCATTGAATCTAATCGAAGGCGGCTGGAAAGCCTAGGGGATGATCATCTTTAACACCATCCGAATCACCGTCTATTGTGGTACGTAAAAGTCTCCCGATCGATCAGTCTCGCCGATTATAGGGAGGACAATCGCACGCGTCGCGAACCGAAGGCTCGCGTACGCGCGCATACCGCGCCGTGTCAAGCGTCACCACCTGTGCATACCGTGGCTAAACCGATTTTGCTTTTGCCTTAGCTTCCCGGGCTTTCCAGTAGATTAAATCCCGATCCTGTAATTGGATGTTCGGCGACGAGGAAGGCAGATGTCCGCCGCGAAAACGCTCGACCCGACCGAGTACGGCGCACCCGTTAAAATCATCCGCGTCGAATCGGGACACGGGGGTATATCGCAAACACGAAGGCGCGTTTGCATTTTGTCGTCCCCTTTGTCTTTTAACAATTAGAATATTCTTCTTGTGGGGGAGGGGGATAATCCATTTGGAAAACTTGTATCTATTACAAATGCACGCTTTTCACGCTTGCAAAATTGTTGCAAATATCCAATCTGAAACTTACACTTAATAGAAAAGAAATGCATTAATACTATAATAATACGTACGCTTTCCGACGATCAAAGAAACATCGCGCCATCAATGAATGTTATAAAGGCTCATAAAATCATTATCAAAATTATTTATTACACCGGATGCATAAAATACTAATACATAAAATGCTAAAGGCAAGTCGTAAACGGAAGAACATCAAACTCTATGGATGGAATTTTTTGCTATCCACGGTTATCTTTATGGGATATATGTTGTTGCAAAAAAAGAAACCTATAAAAATATGTTGCAAAGTTTTCATTGCACAATGATCAGTGGAGGGTTCACTCAGCACTCACACTTGTAATTACAAAAATCTCTTTCTCTTGGCACATACTGAAAATATTTCTCGTCAAGTAAATAATATCGTGAAAGGTTGAATTTAGATTTTGATTAAGCGTAATTCATAAAGGATAATTTCGTTGACGTACGGATAAGTAAGGCGAATAGATAAAAGATGCCTTCTATCAACGGGATGCACCTGTCGAATCCAATTAAGGTCTCCCGACCTTCGGTAATCTTTGGATGAGGTTACCGCGCCGCTCCCCGCGAAATTGAAGGAATCAATTCCTCGCGATTTTCTCGCGGAGCTAATTACAGAAAGCGTGCGAAACTTAATCTCATTACGAGTGACTGTGAGAAACGAGACTAACCGAGCGAAAGTGCATCAAAATGACGGCGTTCGCGTCCCCGCGGCTCTTCCATCCGATTGAGCTCCATTCACGCCTTCAAAAATGCACCGGGGAAAATTTATTAATGGGCATTAGCAGGTGTCTGTTTCCGCCAGAGTGATCGTGTTGCGACTCGTCATACACCAGGCGCGCGTGTCCAATTGGGATGCGCTCGAAGTTACCGATGACACGATGAAACTTGTTTCGAAAAAAAAAATGTCTTAACGTTGAACCATTTAAGTAGAGTTTAACAGGGGAACAAACACAGGAGACCGTAACGCTTTTTTTTTTAGTTTTTCGGTAGTTTTTACAAACGCAGAATAAAAATTATTTGTTTCCAGCTTACATGCCAAGGAGAGAGACTTGATTTACAATATATGAAACTTAATGACACACTTAATCCATCCATATCCCTTGAGTTTACTAGCCAACTAAAATCTAATCGCTCCAGTCGACATTTATTACCGTCTATATGAGCTTTTCTTCTTTTTAAGCCTACTTAACGCAACCTATTAACGACTTGACTTAGAATTCTTATTTTCGTCATTTTAAATGACAGAACTTTTTTTAAAATCAACTGAGAACTAAAACTCTTGCGGAGGCAAACGAAACTCCAATTTTTTTTTCGAAATTAAAAAATGTGGGACTAACTTTACATACATGCATTTTGTTTACGAGAACACGCCATGTAGCGGTGGATAGTGAACAGAATACCATCTTAAGAATAAAATACGTTCTATATGTAAAAATATATAAGCTTAAATTTATATACATTACTCTTGTCTCAAGATAATAAGTCAATCTTATTTAATTCGAAAAAGAAGAACAGAAATTTCTAATTTTATCTTAATCTTGTTTTATTTTTATACTACATGAGATTGTAATAAGATTAAACATGTCATATTTTTTGTCTTGGTATCAGAAATCCTTTCTGAGAAGGTGTGTGTGTATTTCTTATAACTCTTAGCAGAAAAACAACATGAATATCTTGTAAATGTTGCCTACGAATTAAGTTTACGTCGTTTCTGCCGAGAAGAATGTAAATCCTGCGAAAGGAAAGCCTACAATCGGAGGAGTTATTTTCCACGACGCGACTACTTGCACGACGGGGTGACGTTTTATATTTTTCATCGCTGGCGCGCCGCGGTAAGACAGGAATATTTTCCGCGTCAGCTCTACAAATCTTTCGTCACGGCGGCGGTGGCGGCGACGGGATAGTCAGAAGGGCGCGAACGACTTCATTCCTCCGAGCTTGCGTGGAATGTTAGTTGAAACGTGGCCGTGCGAAATACATGCGTGCGGAAAAGCGTGTAAAACGCTATGGATGTGCGCGTGGCGCCGCGCGTCCCTTTTCCCGACACACTCGCAGGGTCGCGTGTAATCTCTCTCTCTCTCTCTCTCTCTCTCTCTCCCTCTCTTTCTCTCTCTCTCATTTGTAAAACTCCAATCCGCAAGCGACCCTTTGCCATTTTCGTTTATTTTCAACGGTTTTAATTTAAATCCGCGCGCGTTAATACCGTCGCGCGAGTTCTACATCAACGTGCGTATGCTAAACGCAATGAGGACGGAATCCGTGGCATTTTTATATGCAAGGCGATTTAAACCCGCGAGACCAATTTCTCAAATCTTTGTGCAAAATGCATTTTTTTTGTATGCATTTCTACGAATAGGGCTATTATTGAAAGTGCTCCAGTTACATTCCTCTCATCTCCGAGCCTATTATCCCTTATTAACGAACGCTACGCGAGGGCTTGTTTAATTAAGCGGCGCAAAAGAGGGACGATACTATCGCAAGCTTATTCTCTCCGAGAAGGCGAACGGTATTTTCAGTAACGGATAAAGTATCTATTCAGACGCGAATTCATTACGGGCCAAAAGAGACCTGACAGAAGTCAGATTCTCCTTAGTGGTCTATTTCTACGCTAACATCGTTCTATTTCGCGTGGCGCATTTATCTTTCTCTATTTCTCTTCCCGCGTTAGCCACGAAGAGGCAGATGACAGAACCCGACGTGTAAGTATGCATAAAGCAGCACGGGTGATTAGGTAATGACTCCTTTAGCACTGGAACAACGCCAGCACCGCCCGGCACGAGAGATACCGACGACACTAACGACACTGCCGATAAAAGAATTCCTTGTTCCGTCGAGATCGTAGATCCGCGCGCGAATCCCCCATTATCCAAAATCATTACCGACGTCACGCGTGATTTGACGTCATTTGGACCGCCAGTTTTTAATCCAGTTTTATCTGCGCGCGTGCGACTTCCGTGCGCGATGGGCAGCGTAAAAAAGATCGCAAATTACAGTGCGCGGCGCCTTTTTACCGAGGTTCGTTGGCATTTAATGCGTTTTCGCGGAATTATGTTTAGCGCGTCTCCTCCCCTCCTTCTCGTTTCTCATGCTCTTTCTCTCTCTCTCTCTCTCTCTCTCTCGCGTCTAATTAGATTTGTCACGAAGCGCGACGCGTCACGCGCGACGATATTAAATAAATAGCTGGCGCACTCGCGACTTCGTTGTCGAGTAACGAGGAGATGACACATTTAACGCTGGCACACGTCCAGTGCTTGGCACTGCAAAGTACCGAGCATTGACGATAAAGGTTCAACGATATTCAGCATGGCGGAAGATTTCGATCTGCAAGCCGGACTCTCCGACAGATCGCAATCGCGTTAATGTGTGCCACATGACGTTGTTAGTCTATTATTAATATGACGTTCATGTAGTGCCTCTCGAACGTAATTCCGAAATGTAAAGATATCCCGGAGCGCGACTACATTGATACAGTTGGCCGCATAAATTGGCGGAGTATAATTCGTGACATGAGGAACAAGTATCGTTTGAACGATGTTTCCAAAATGACGATTGAAATACATTTAAGAGAGAGAGAGAGAGAGAGAGAGAGAGAGAGAGAGGGAGAGAGACGAAAGTATAATTTATTTACGACAGCACTTTTGATGCAGGAAATGCAAAGCAGCCTCTTTAAACGAAATGTTGGAATAATAATATATCGTAGCTTTCTCTCTCACTCATGCAAATAGTCCGATACATTTTACCGTCAGCTTTCTCGGCGGAGCTGGATAATATTTTAGAATTTCAGGCTCTAAAATGCACTCTCGTCGCGAAATAAAAATTCGCAATTATTTTCAAACGTAATGCGTTCGATCGGATCTCGTTAGCGTAAAAAAAAAAAAAAACGAGATGGCTAAACGATAGATCGTTAATGAGCGGTGCAATGCACCACCTTCGTCGGCTAGATCGTCCGATCGAGCGGCGCGCGATGCTTTATTTGCATCATTGACGTCTAAATTGGACGCGTGAATGGAGGTCGCCCGCGGCGAGCGGGCTAACGGCAATCGGCGGACCTATAAGAGAAGCAACACGAGACCAGAACTCGAGATAAGTCCTCAAACGTGCCGCCCATGCGAGTATCTGCTCGTGATTCGAAGCAGAAGCCTCATTCGCCACAGGAGACGCTTCTGCTTATCTGCCTTGTTCGCCGCTGTGACAAAAATGGCCGCGGCGGAGATTTTCCATGAAGAATTTCCGCTTCCGAGCGTCATCTTCGCCTCTTCGTTCGTTATATAGAAAGCAGTCAGTCACGTCGAATCCTCAAAGCATAACGTCCGCGATATGCTGAATCTCTATTAAATAAAAGCAAATCAGATATCTGACTTAAACAGCGTGAAGTTTCCAACAAGAAACGCTCTTTCGCTAATTTCTTCTTTCTGACGAAAAACGCTCGAGTGAGAAAACTCTACAACAGTACCAGTACAATTATATTTAACGTATCTATTGCTAGACGATACTATTTAAAGTAAAATGTGTACAATTTTTGTGATAGAACTGGCTTTTACATCTATATTCATATGAGTATAAACATCTATAACTTCTCTAGATCCAGCTTCCACTATAATTCACAAAGATTGCATAATTCACGATTTCAAAATCGACAAATTACCGAAAGGTGTCTGCGTTTCTGTAGTTAACGTTACATAAATCGTCGCATTAACGCTGCGCAAACTCTCGCGGATTAACGGCGTTAAGCCCGCGGCGCGGTTTAACGTTCGAGAATCGCGAGCGACAGCCCGAAAGCCGCCTGTTATTTCAGCGTCCACCATCCCACTTTCTTTCTCCTTCCCCC
Source organism: Monomorium pharaonis (assembly GCF_013373865.1). NCBI lineage: Eukaryota > Metazoa > Arthropoda > Insecta > Hymenoptera > Formicidae > Monomorium > Monomorium pharaonis. Next base: position 25,769 of record NW_023416050.1, read on the forward strand.
CCCCCCTCATCTCTCTCGCTCCGTCAACAGATTGCGGACTTAATCGGCCGTGAAAAGAGCGAATCGTTTCGCGCGATTATCCGGGTGTATTGTCTCCTTTCCATCGCGGCGCGTCCCTATCCTCGCTCGGCAGGGAAATGCGCGCGGTCCTTCGACGAGGGACGAGATATTAGCGCGGAGAGGTGTAACCGATTCGTAATGCCCGCGGGATCCACGATGTGAGTTCGGGGAAGACCCCGGGGGGAAGACGTGGAGAGGGGAGCGAGGAGCGGGGGCGCGTCCGCTTCGCGAGAGGGGTGACATTTAATTATCCTCTGAGAATTCAGTAATTTTCCGTTTTGTCGCGTACGTATACTGCTAGTCACTTCACTCAGGGATTGCTGGACCGCGCCACTCTCGGGGAGACTTTTCCGCGTTTTCTCGGGAAAGTGTCACGTCCCGACGCTTGCGCAACGTGAAGTAAGTTTTAGAAATCTCTTTAATACTCAGACTTCGCGAAATAGAAAGATTGCGATATTTCTCGTCTCAACTTACGTATACTTTTATATCGGAGATCTGCAACATAGATCCTCTTATATCGTTCTGATCCTACGGACACAGCGTTATACCGCGATAGCAGCAATTAATTCTTGCAAACCCTTCTTTTTTTTCATAACGGAGAGATGATATACTTTTTTTTTCTCCGCCCCCTCTTTATATTGCGATATAAACGAAAATTCCCGGGGTGCAGGGGAAAAAAAACGACTCGACGGCCGTGCGTCGACACGTTTACACGCAAAGACGCGTGTATACGCCGTTTAATTATTCCCCGGGAATCCGGCAATTTTCCGTTTTATCGCCCTCCCACTTTTCGCGTCCCCTGGTAGAAGAGGGTCCCTCGCCCTAGACTTTCGTACCGTATGGCGGCCATACCTCGAAGGCTGATCCGCATTGCTCTTGTCGTAACTTACAAGTGCCCATTTCTCCGCCTATCACCGCTCGTAGAAGCACCGACATCGATATCGCCATTCACCGTAAGGAAAAACGCTTTCCCATCGAAGGTGACAAAAGAAGCTCGCTTGGCCGCTTAAAATAAATGGACCGATTTATGAGCCACGGCTGAGGTCTCGGCTAATCAACTTTCAGTCGCGATAAAAACAACTTATGAAATATAGCTGCTCCTTTTCGGTCGGTCATTTTTCAATTTTTTTCAAATATGTACTTTTGTTCGGTAAAAGTCGTCATACGGAATGATTAAATACTGTGATTTAATGATTTGCGGAATGATCTCTTCGTGAATTTATTCACAATGAAATTAACGAAAGAAGAAATCTTATATATAGCGACATTAGAAACTCATATTATTACGGGTTTCAAAGCTTCTTTAAAGGATTTCAAACAAATCCATGAAATTAAGTTAGTTTACATATTTTGTAATAAAATTGCGTATTATTGCGAAATATTTAAAAAAAAAATAAATATTTTGAAAATAGCACAGACTTCGCCGTCGCCTGTACAATTTTAATTCTTTCTCTATGTAGCGTTTAAAACGATCAACTCGTTTAGATTGCACGCATGAATCTCCGATGAATCCACGGCAGATTGTGTAAAAGGGCGCGACCACCGCGGCCCTGCACCCACGTACATCACCGTCCCAAGTTTCGCGTCCATATAGCTTCGCGTTCCTGCCCAATGACCGCGGTGTGTTCGCCCCATCCCTTGCCGTCGCCCTCGTAATACCGGCGGGCGGAGCGAGCGGCTCTTCTCTCCCGCGGTGATCAACCATTTGTCACCAGGCCGCTGGATTTCCCATTTTCCGCCCGATTTCCCGGCAACGACAGTGATATCCCCCTCTAAACGCGGCTCTCAACCCTCGTCCGCCACGTCGTCCGCTTCCACCCTCGTTCCTCCTCGGTGCGAGGTGGAAGAACGAGGAGGAGGTGGTACTACCATCGCGACGCCCGACATCAAGGTATCACTGCCGGCTCAAGAAGAAGAACGCCAGGGCTGTGTTTGTGCAGGTTCAAAAATTCTATTGTTGACAGAGAACTCACATTTTTTTTATACGAAAATTTTTTAAAATTAAATAGTCAATGCTAAAATTAATTAACTGTTACCTTGATAAGAGAGTAGACAAAATAAAATGTGCGGATAAAATATTATAACAGACAGGAAATTTTTCGTTTTTATTTGCACATTATAGTGCGAAAGGAGTGCTAATAACTTGTTTAATCTGTCTACTCGTTAGAATATGACAGCTCTTTAGTTTCAGTAACTTCTCGATTATCATTTTGTATCGATTTTTATAGAAAAAGTATACAAAGTTATATGTATATCAATGTAATATCAAAGTAAAAATTTCTTGTGAAATCTGATGCATTCCTAATTTTTCAGATTTAATAATTAGATATCTCGGTATTTATATAAGATATGCGAGTCATATTTTAATAAAAATAAAATAGAATTTTGACGCGACGTTGGTTTATTTTATTTTACTTTATTTTATGATTCTTAATTTTTGCCCCAATTATTTAACACTTCGTCTTAAATCACGCGTAGTGTTAATGTCCTCATTGCAAAATTAACAACCGTTTGGAACGAGGACGAGCTCTGTGCAAGGACAACCCTGAAGGGGGTTTCAAACTATCATCAATGCGAACGGTGGCGTACACCCACCGTTATCCGTTGAAGGTACTCCACACCGATAGTGGGGGAGCGCCGTCGGCGTTTCCGGGCGATGCTATTGGGGAAAAGCTCATTTTCGCTGTTAGCACCGACGCGCCTGGACGCTCGTTTGTTTTCCACGCCAACGCCATTGTCATCGTCACCGGGCGGAAAATCGATACTGAGTCTTTAAATGCTTTTCGTCTATCGACGAGCAAGGAGAGGAGGGTGTACGGGGGCATGGCGGGCTTTCTGTCAATGTGATGGAAGGAAGAGGATGGGAAATCTGAATCGGGAGAATTTTCGCCAAACATAAATCCGTTGTGCAGTGCACATTACGGAATTTGTTAGATCGTCCGTATTCTCTACGTGTATTGAAGTATCGAATTTGCTCGAAATGGAATGCGGCAGCTGATGCATCCGGAATTGGACGGTACCGATTAATAGGTATACCGCTTCAGCGTGATAATATTGACGACGAACACATACAAGCGTACAAAATTGGCAAAATAATGTCCCATACGTGCAAGATTCTTTCGGATTCCGCGATTTTATTTAGCGAGACGTATAATGGGGCGACTATTATCCCCTGTATGATAATATAATATTCCGGAAGAGGCTCTCTGATAACGATCGTGACGCGCCATTCGCGTAATGAGGATCGCGTGTGCCCTGTGCGGAGGTTGGGTACTCGAATGTCGGCAGAATGTTTTCCTTGCACACAGCACCCCTTCCTCCCTCTCCTCCCCTCCCCTCCCCTCCATCCATCGTGCTCTCCGGTAATATCTTGGAACATCCGCTCTTTAAGGGTGAAACGCGATACCCCGCCGCTCGTTCGATACCTCGTTATTATAATGTGACTAACACTCGTTAACCTTTACAGGGGAACTCTAGTTCGCGCTGGTAACAGTATCCACCTCCGAGTTAACCGACGTTTTCGCCACTGTTCATATTTGCAATCCATACGAATCGTAAGTATTATATTATAAAGTCGATATGTATCTATACAGTTCTGCCTCTAGTACACATTCTCTTACTTATACATTTTTTATTCATTTAGCGTTGTTATATGAGAATATTAAATAGCATCAGAAATCTTTACATTAGAGAGTACCTGTTACACTGTATAGAATACATATTATTATATATATATTTATAAAATAAGAGATATATACATATATATATATATATATATATATATATATATATGTATATAATGATTATTTTTTATATTACATTAGCATTACGATGTAAAAAATGTGTCTTAACAGAGGGAAAGTAAGCTGCGTATAGAGTTTTTTGTTAATCTAATATGCGCGAGACTTTTTTAAGCGGACTTAAAAAAGTTACGTTGCCACACGAACTACTAGTAACAATTTCACATTACATGAATATTAGCTTAATAGATATTCAAATGTAAGCCATTTTAATTGCGGAGACTTGACGCTTCCGCGGCACCATAAATATAACTCATAAATCATGTCAAATTATGAATTGAATTTTGTACGACGTCGCTCCTTAAGACGCGTCACACTAAACTGCAACATCATAAATCGTTTCTTTTGCCGGCTATATCGTCAGCCGCGTGATGATGAAGCTACCAGGGCTAGAGTAAGCGAAGGTATATAACTGAGATTGCATAAGGCGTCCGTCATTCGTATTACGCGTTATTTATTTCAACGTCGCGTTGTCTTCCAAGTAAGAATAAATAAGTAAAACACGATGTTATCATTATGCCTGATACACATCAAAAATAACGTAAATGAGAATAAATAACCAGAAACTGTACAACATCTACCGAAAAATAGCGTGTCAAAAAAGCGTGTTAAAAAAGAATCAAGATTCAGATTAAACCGTATCTTTACAAGAGAAATTGTAATTTTATTTATCAAGAAATTCAAAATTTTTAGTCTCTCAAAATGTACAATACGTATTATGCGGTAATATGTATTGTTACATGACGCTATAAGGATATATACTCACATGGTCGCGTGATACATGTAACTTATGGACCGTGCCTTATTTATTTCACTCATACCATTCTCCACGTGAGGTCGTTCGATTGTTGAATTAGACATATAGTAATAAGTGAACTAGTTAACGTAAGCGCGAGGTATAGCCATAAGTAAGCTGTAAAGACAGTATTGCAATCGGAAGGAAGTGTGAATTTTTCCCGTGGTGCGTGGCACGAATGCGTATTACGCTCATGTAATCTGTTGTGCGCTGTAATATTTTAGAGAAAAATATTGCGTTTACTTCTAATCACTGGGATCAAATGAATAACGACTTTTTTTTCGGCGCCATACGTCCTCATAATATCTATAATATTTTCCTGCACTGATTCTAAATTACTTACGAGAGTGTTTGTTAAAATTTAAAACTAGCACTAACATAAGTTCGTATCGCGTTTTATGCAGACATTTGGTCACCTTTTCCTTTTAAATATTTAGATACTTGTCAATGTGATAAAACTATGATAGCTAGTTACTCGCTCGCCTTATTGTGTTAATATATGCGCTTCTAACACAGTTTGAACTATCGCGCAGGGCATTGTCCGCACCTCGGCATTGCCCTCAAAGTTCCACTTTGATGCATAATTGCAGATTCCTTATACTCGTTTCCATATTTAAGGCGCTGGTAATCTTCAAACTACGGTGCCACTAGAGCGCATTTTACGTATCGCAATCCGACAGATACAGTACGGCCGAATACAAATAGAGCATACGGAGACACGAATCGATCTTACAGTCATTAGCACATTGAATATGATTGCTCGATAAACAGCTGACCAGAACGACCGCGTTTGCGCTAGATTAATGTCTCGCGGACATGAACCGCGCGCGTTTCACATTCTTTAATTAGACAGGTCAGGAAATTCGCCGCAAGTCACAGCGCGACGGACCTGCAGGTGCGTTAATCTCGAGATCTCCCCGTGGGTTTTTACAGTGAATTGAACAGGCGGACGCGTTGAATAAACGAGGTCGGCGGGATCCAATTGTAAAGGTCGAAGCAAACCCGCGCCTACTTATTTTAATTATGCGAGTGACGCGCTCTACTTCGTGCGTCAAGTTAAAAAATCGACCGACTCGCGCCGTCTTATTTCCCCGAGAAATGACAAGGATACTCGCTCTGAATGGCCAACACGGAGAAAATACACGGAGGGAACTTTATATAAAAAAATTACTGTGTACAATAGTAGCCACGGACCACAAGTAAAAAACATAGTAATTTCTTCCTTGGTCCGCGCTTACTATTTACTACACTGAAAAAAAAATGTTAATTTGACTAAATTTTTCAACTACATTAAATTTTGTCTATTCAAGTATTCATATATTTCAATTAACTATATAAATACTTCAATTGAAATTTGTGTATTTCGGTTAAATGCATAAATTTTTGAACTGACAAAATTTTAATTTAGTTGGAAAATTTGTCAAATCATTAATTTTCTCCGTGTTTTCTCTTAATCAAAATTATCAGATAAATAATTTACTTTTAATAAGATTATGTATAAATGTAAATGTATATTGTCCTCTGAAAAGTGCTTGCTGAGCTATCGAGATTCGGCGGTATGCAATTGTAAATGTGCTCACACGGAGGGAACATAAATTCTTATCCGTTTTTCTATAACCGCACTTTCGCGCGGTGGTTCGCGTAACTCGCACGTGGAATATGACTATGTGACTGATAACGTTAACAACACACGTTGCGCGACTGCAGCCGAGGTTTAAGGTCGCTCGTAACGTTGCCCATTATAAGATGTTGTGTTTGCGGGTAATATCAAACGAGATGATTTTCAAACGAACACCTGCCGTCGAGTCAACACCGGAGGCCAGAGTGACGTTAAGTGAAATCCTGTTTTTCGTTTTTTTTTTTCTCTCTTTTTCAGGATCACCGGGGTCGTAATTAATGTCTATCAATTACGAATTGCCAGATTGCACATTGTTGCGCCGCGTTGTCGAGAGTCCTTTCCGGTACTATAATGCTTCGTTATAGCCGGTCTTTAAAGGCTACCGCGTACCGCATCGTCCGAGAAAATTCATTATTCTTACCGCGGTGAGGAAAATCGTAAAGTCTTCCAAAGAACGTTATTTCGAAATCCGCGCGAATTGCGTGCTCTCGTTAATGATACCGATTTTGCGATTTTCCTCGCTGACAATTGAGTGTTAATATAATTTTATCATTATTTATCTTAGCAAAAATTTTTTCTCTTTTAAATACGTACGTGATTTCTGATTAAGAATAACAACACGATATTGCCTCGGCAGTATTTTAAGACAATTTTTCCAACATTTCCGAAGATCCGCAGTCCGTGCCATTGTCGTCGAATAATAGCCGCGTTGAATTCGCCGAATCGTTAGCGCGATCCCCGGAATTAACGCTGCTCGCGCGACATCGCGTGTAGTAATATGTATATCGCGCGATAGGAAAGGGAGAGGAGAGACCGACGCGGCGGACGAAAGGAGGACCGGGAGGAACGAGGACACGAACGGAACGGCGATGAAAAGGGATGCGCGGAGAGAAAGGAGAAGAGGAAGAAAAAAAAAGGAGCCAATACGAATGAAAAGAGAAGCGGAGCCGCGGAATAGAGCCATAAAGGCTTTACTGCTCGCGTCAGACCGCGCGGTTCGCGAGGCTCATTGTTTCGAATTCGAGACTTCCGTTTGGTCGGAGCGGCCCCGACCAGATCCTACCTATTAACTGAGGAAGATACACGCGAGTGTTGTGCAGCGATGGATACACGCCGGGGTATACGGAGACACCGCTGCGCATTCATAAACGGCTGTCGAGCGGTGAATGGCGGTACTTCGGGGAAATTTGTGGGCTATTTGAAAAGAAATTTTGTCTCTATTATGAGATAAATTGCGACCGAGAGCCGCCGGTGAATTAGTCCGTCCGATTCACTCTCTTCTCCCCCTTTTGATACATTGTATGCATCGGGGTATAATAAAAAATGACGTCCCGGTCATTTTGACAGGCATTTCCTATTCCGCCGTAGTAAGACGTCTGAAGGAGACTGAATGAAAATATAAGAACACGAGTCAGGTTTAAATTCGAATCGGGGGCTTTTGTCGATTTTGTTTGTGTAATGAATTTTCGAAATTCGCTTCACACGGCTTTCGCGGCGGGCGGTCTTTAAACTCGTAAGCACTTGCGTGGGGATCAATCTGATC
>NW_023416051.1:0-25000 GCF_013373865.1 Monomorium pharaonis
TTTCAAGGAAAACGCGTGCGAGGGCGAACACGCCGCGCCGTCTCGGTCCGCGACGAACCTCGGCTTCGCCGTCGCTGATTCCACCGGGACGCGCTAAATGGCAAAGGTAAGCGATGCAAAAACTGTCATGCCGGGAGGATCCAAGAGATTTCTCCCCCGGCGAATCAATTGAATCAATTTCGAATTCATCGACGCCCCGCGGCGCCGGTTGACAGATGGACGACGGTTCGTCAGCTGATTCGTGAAATGCCTTTTTGCGCCGTCACGGAATCTTCGTCCATCCTTCTCGCGCTTATCTTTTAAGATCTTCGCGGACGGGAGAACTGAACGAGCGAGGTTACCGGAATCGCATACACGAGAATCTCGCCGCTCCGATTCGCGCGAGAATGCTGGAAATTTATTCGGACTCGCTCGCCGCGAGGATTTCACATTCGCCGCTTAATTGCGACGCTGTCGCTTTCATGATGACCCTTCCTCCCCCTCCCTTTCTATTGAATTTACGAACAATTAAACATGGAGGTTAGAAAAATGTCGTTGCTCGTTGCCCTCTCCCTTCTAATGCATATGTGCGACACGCGTTTGCGCGAAAAAAACAATGAGCAGTTCGAAATGATAGATTTGCTCTTTTCTTAAGATTACTTTTCCTTTTTAAGGCTGTATTGCATCTATTTTTTTAATAACAGAAAAAAGAATAAGAAAATTTCAGAATATTCTATGTTGTATTTAAAAGTCTATAAAAGTTTGACGGCAATTTTCTATATTGAAAAATATTTTAATAAAAAAGTAGAAATGTACTATAATGAAAATGTATTTTAAAATAATGAAAAAAGTTTTATTTTTTTAGTATAAATATTTTAAAAGTATTGAGATATGATTTATCCAAAGTTTCATATTTTATAAGTTGTTCTGTAAGAAAACAATGTATTTATTTATAGAACAACTTAAACTCAAAATCGTAATAAAATTGTATATAAATTATCTTAAATACATAATTTTAAAAAATTAAGATCTTTATTTTTTTAAGTTTCAGTATTATAATAATAAAAATAAAGTAACTATAAAAATATATGTTGAATAAAAATAAAATGTTATAAATACAGCTTTCATATGTATATAGTTTATTTAAAGTATGAAATATTAATACTTGTAAAAATGAGTGTATTATATCTTTTAACAATTTATGTTAAACTTTATTTTTTTAGTAAATAAAAGATATTTTTGTTTGTTAGGTAATCTAACGGTATCAGATTTTCCGATAAGTTTCTTTATTCGTGTGACATTTTACTTTCTCTTATAATTAAACAATGAAGGATTTTTTATAGGAGAAATCGACTCTGACATTGAGTTTTTATGATATTCGTTGAGTGTGTACATTGTAATTTGCACTTTATTATCAAAACAAGAACTTAGCCGACTTTCTTTTTACAAAAATCGTACATTTTTAGTTTCTTTTTACATATGAAGAAGTTATATGAGTTTTATTAGCACGCAAAATTCGCCATTATAATTTCAACGGAATAGGTGAATGGATATTTTGCTTGCATTGCAGCTCACGCGAAGCCTTACCGAGATGACATGAATCCGGATTGAAATTCTCGATCGACACAACTTGGCTGAGGTGCATTGATTTGCGCATTGTTCAGGTAAACGTCGTATAGTGTTTAAATAATATTTGTAAACTGAATATAAACACAAATTGAATTTATCCGATGAAGATTGCAGAATGCACTCTAAAGGAGACGAAACTGAAAGAAGTGGCATTAATAGTAGCAAACATGTAACGGAGTCGTAAACAGGATTTATAGGTACATTCATAATTATATTAATAACTGCTACTAATCTGTAGATCTTAATTGGAGAAATCCATCTGTTCTTGTTATGTATTTAAGATCGCGAATAACTGTCTTTTTAAATATTCATTAATCTATATGAAGTTCTTATCTACTTCTATTACTCGGTAACGTGTTGTATAAACGATATATTAATTAAATGTAATAGCAAAAAAAATGTCAATAATATAATGTCAGTAATATTGATTAATTCAATGTTAAAAACTAATAATAAAGGACAAAAGAAGAGCTCCATCTAAATTATATATTTTTTTAATCGTAAATAAAATTATATATATATATATATGTTTTAATGCATAATTGTATATATTTGAAGAAAAAGAGAAATAATTTTAATCTTCAGTGTTTTTTGTGAATGTAAAAGAATTGTAAATAAGCTCTTCAGTTGCTACGTTTTTCACTACCGGATCGATTCGAAGGCGACGTATCTTGCAGGTCACGATGGAGGATTACACGCCGATTGACGAGGATTTCCCAGGCCGGTTGCTGCATCAGGCCGCGCTCTGGGACAATGCCGAATTGCTAGAGGACCTGCTGCGTGGCGAGCACGCGCAGTATATTAATAGCAAGGACTCGTGGGGCAGGACACCCATGCACGCAGCCGCGATCACAGAGAATTCCCGTTGCTTGGACGTTTTGCTGACCGCCGGGGCCGATCCGAACGTCACCTGTGGCCCTCGCGGTCATCATCGAACGCCGTTGCATGTTTGCACGGAGCACGGTCACGCCGGCAACGTGCAGAAATTATTGAGTTTCGATGCGGATCTTATGATCCGCGACGACGATGGTCTGAAGCCTCTTGACATCGCCGAGAAGGGCAATCACGATTTATGCATTCATCTCCTAAAAACGGCAGCCGAGAGGTACGAACTCGCGAAACAGGCAACTCACGCTTCTTTACGTGCAGCTTGTATTCAGGGCGACACCGTGGCTACGCGAAATATTATCCAAGGTCTGTCGACCGATTTAGAATGTGTGGTGAACATGGCGCCGAATGGCGCCAACACGCTGCTCTTTGTTGCCTGTGAGAGCGGCCACAAGGACATCGTCCGGTTGCTGCTGGACCATGGCGCCGATTGCAGGATTCATCCGGTCACCAAGTACTGTCCGCTCTACATAGCATGCTATCACGGCAAACTGGAGATTGTCGACCTGTTGCTGCGACATTTCCCCAAGCAGGCGCAACAGCTCACGGTAGAGCGCTGGCTGCCGATCCATGCGGCGACCATAAACGGTCATCACCTGGTGATCGACGCGCTGCTCAAATTTGAATATCCTCAACACATTTACCAACGCTATAGAGATCCATCCGGAGAGTTTGAGTACGACTTACCGTTTGACATCAATGCACAGGACGTCACCGGCCAGCATGCACTTTACATAGCCAGTATGCTGGGCAACATCAAGTGCGTCGAGCTGCTGCTAGGTTACAGAGTGAAAGCGAGAACGACCAAAGAAGAGGATGGCGTGAGCGGCGCGCAGCAACTCCCGGTGTCGAAGCGCAAGATCTCCAGCGGTATTCAGAGGTTAATGTCATCGCTGAATTTTCGTAGCAAGGCCCCGATGGATAAAAAAGACGATAAAATGATATATCCAGTAAATCTGGATCTTTATTGCAATAACGGCAGCGAAACAGCGCTACACGTGGCTGTCAGGGGTAGACATACCGAGGTGGTGAACGCTTTGCTTCAGGCAGGCGCCAATCTTGAGCTGCCTGTTAAAATCCCGTACGATCAGAACGATCTCGACGGCAGTGACTCGAGTGTATTGACAATTGCGTGTCAGAATCGCGATGTGAAAATCGCGGATTTATTGCTGAAGCACGGCGCCGTCGACAATGAGTGCAAGGCGCTGAAGATTGCCGCGCAGAATCGCGACGAGGCGTTGACTGCAAAACTGCTATCGATCAAGGCGCACCCGGATTCCGAGTATAAGATCAACAAGAAAGCGATGACCGAGTGCACGCAGAGCTCGCATTTCTCCGCTCTGTCGTCATTTGGCCATGTCACCTATTCCGCGCTGTTCCCAAAGACGCCTACGATGATCAACTGGCACAACCAGCAATGCCATCTCTCACAGATCCGGCTGCAGTGGTTGATCGACGCAGTATTGCATGTTAACAAGAAGCTAAGTCCGAGAAACAACGACCTGGTGTTGTACGCCATTACGCGGATCGACATATCTCATAACTCCATCACCTCCGTACCGTCCACCATGTTCTACTTACAGAGTCTGCGATATCTCAACATAGCGCAGAATAAAATTGACACTCTCACCGCCGACTCGAAAAATCCGAAGGACAAACTATGTCCAGTTCTGGAGGAGATGTATCTACAAGACAATCGACTGGAGCAGCTCCCGGAATTCATTATGAACTTACCGGGGCTTGAAATTATGGACGTGTCCAATAACAAACTGCAATGTTTGCCGCAAAATCTGTGGCGCGCGCCCAAGCTGAAGGAACTGAATGCCTCGTTCAATCTGCTGCGTGATCTGCCCAGCCAGGCATCGCAGAATGTTTTGAGGAAGCCATCACGAGGCGATGAGATGCTGCAAAATGGTACCACCTTCCGTGGATTAGCGGTTGTGCCGCGAATAGAGTCTATGGAGTTTGACTCGTTTACAAAGATTGCAAACGCGCAGGTGATCGAAATGGAACGGCCGCATGTGTGGACCAGTTCGGTCCAAGTGTCAGAAAGGATAAGCGATGACACGGAGAATGGCAACAAATCGGTGTTGGCGTCGTTGAATCTGGCACACAATCTTTTTAACAGCATCCCCGTGGCACTGCCTTGTTTAGCGGTAAGCCTGGTGCGATTGAACATGGCGTACAATTCGTTGCGTTCGATGAGTCATATCACTTCGTATCCGGCCAGTCTAAAACAATTGGATTTATCGAACAATCAGATCACGCGGTGGCCCAGTCTGCCGCAAGTCGACAGCTCCGATAGCATGGAGCAGGCGAACACGGCCTGCTATTGTCCGGCCGTCAACGCACAGTCGCCTAGTATCGTGCCCGGCAATCGGCAAACACCTATGTCGATGCGTGATATCGTGTTGCAGTCAGTATGTGTACACAGGCGACACTTACGACTGGAGAACTTGCGCACGCTGATCCTAGCGAACAATCTACTGAATCGCATCCAATTGACATCGTGCGACGACGGCGAAATGCCGTATTTGGAAGAGGAGCGCGGAGACTCGGACAGAGATCCAAAAATCGGGCATCCTGGATCAAAACTTTATTTGCTCTTTCCTAATGTCAGTATGTTAGATATCAGCAATAATCAGCTACGTGAAATACCGCACAACATCTATGAGTTGAACAATCTATCGGTGCTGAACATCAGCGGTAATAATGAGGTCGTCGAGCTGCCGCCGCAGATGGGTCTACTGGGCCGCCTATGGAATCTGAACACGCAGGGCTGCCGGTTGCAAGAGCCGCTCAAATCGATGATCGAATCGAAGAAGTACAAAACGATGGATGTGATTGGTTACCTAAAGTCAATTTTGGAGGACGCGAAGGCGTATGCGCGCATGAAGCTGATGATTGTCGGTATTCAGGGGATCGGCAAGACGAGTCTGCTGGAGCAACTGCGGCAGGAGGGCGAGGTGCCAAACAAGAAGAAAGCATCCGAGCACTGGGCCAAACGAATGGGCAACAAGAACATTAACGCGAAGACCGCCAAAGGTACGACCATCTCGACTGTAGGTGTGGACATTGGCGATTGGCTCTACGAAAAGAAAGTGCGCGGACAATCGTCCCACGGGCCGGTCTACTTCAGAACCTGGGATTTCGGAGGTCAGCGTGAGTATTATGCGACGCATCAGTATTTTCTGTCGAAGCGCAGCTTGTATCTAGTCGTGTGGCGGATCACGGACGGCTTCAAAGGCGTCTCCGAGATTTTTCAGTGGCTGGTGAATATTCAGAGTAGAGCGCCTAACTCACCAGTCATCATTGTCGGCACGCATTACGACGTTTCCTACGAGCACAGCGAGGGTCTGCAACAATATATTCGTGATAAATTCATCAACGTGGTTGATGCAGAGAAGTGCGGTCTGCCCAAAGTCATGGAGACAATCGAGGTGAGTTGCAAGACGCGTCACAACATTAAGATGCTGTGCAATCTCATCTACGACGTCGTCTTTAGTTTGAGATCGCCCGGTAGTAAGGAACTGTTATTAGAACAGAAGGTTCCAGCGAGTTACTTGGCGTTGGAGGACGTAGTAATTCAACTGGCGCACGACAGGAAGCTGTCCGGCTTGGACCCAGTGTTAAAAGCCGACCAGTATTACGCGGCGGTCAATAACGAACTTCAAAAGTTGCACAGATCCTTTAGAGATCCCGCGGAGTTACATCAAGCGACGTTATTCCTCCACGAGAATGGTATAATCTTGCATTACGACGACGCAACGTTGAAGGATCTATATTTCTTGGACCCACAATGGCTCTGCGATATGCTGGCTCACGTGGTCACCATAAGGGAGATTAATCCATTCGCTAGATCGGGTATAATGAAATTGGACGATATTCAGCACGTATTCAAATCCTCCACTATATCATCGATCGATACCCAAGGATATATTGTCAGTTTGCTCAACAAGTTTGAGGTTGCTTTGACATGGGATTGCCGCACGTTGTTGATACCATCTCTCTTACCAACTGAAGAAGATATTCTGCGCAACAATCAGATCATCAAGGTACCAGTAAAGACGCGTGGCTGGCACGTACGCGCGAAGAAGATCACATCGCCCATGTTCGCGTGCCTAGGGGCATCAACCGGTGACAATAAAAATAACGCCGAATGCGTGCTCACATCGAGATCGCAGCCCGACTGTTCCGTCACTAGATTATTGCTTATGTCATATTTTCCCAGCGGCTTCTGGTCCCGATTAATCACTCGGATTCTCGCGGATGATACCATTGTCGATATCGTCATGTCGTTTCTGGCACCGTTCAAGGATTTCGTCGACGACAATATCTTTGCTAGTCTGTTAGATTTACAGGCCGAGTGGGTGCTCTGGCAGACGGGAATCGAACTACGATACTCTGGCATCACCCTGTTACGTTTAAAAGAAGTTTCCTGTAATTTAAAAAACTCACCATATGATTACAGACAGTTTAAGTTCAAATTGAAACAAGATGGTATTTGGTGCACAGTGGATCTGAAAAATTCTGCCATCCTAGAGATCTGGTTTCCAGTGGACACTCTGGTAATCAAGCAGCCCATCATGTCGGATTCCGTAGATGAAGAACCAATGGGCTACCAGGCGATTGTGGTAGAACCACGACCGGAAAGTATGCCGCAGCTGATGGCGTTGATCGTCGATCACATCGACATCCTGCTGGAGGACTGGTATCCAACCCTAGGCACACGTTTCGTCCACACATCGGAGGGTAAATTACTAGTCACGAGGTTGATACCATGTCCGCGTTGTTTGCTTGGCAACACCGAAAACGGCGACGGTGAATCAAGCGACAATGACGGCCGGTTGATTGAGGACATCCAAAAATACTGTGCTGTGAATCGCACAGAGAGGCAGAGCCAGGACAGTTACAAGTCCGACGGTGACAGCGGCGTCGGCTACGACAGTCTCACGTCTAGCAGGATGCCGTCGCTCGAGGGACATCCAGATATATCAAAGCAGCAGAGCAGCTCCTCGCATCCCGAGAATACTCTCGCATACTCCTGGATGGTGGAGGAGTGTATACTGGCGGCGTACAGCAACAAACCTATCAGCTGTCCAAGACATTCGGAGATCCCGTTGTCGCACGTCGCACCGGATATTATCTTTATGGATCTCGGTGCTAAACATCTGATCAAGTCGGATGACCTGAAACGGGGTAAATTGCTGGGTCGTGGTGCCTTCGGCTTCGTCTTCCGTGGTAGCTGTCGACTACCTGGCACACACGTGCGCGCCGACGTGGCCATCAAGATGCTACAACCAGTCTCGCCGGGCCCGAACTCCACGCAGTCAGCGATTCTTGCGTATAAGGCGTCGCAGAGCAAGTGGGACCGTGATCCTTTGCAGTATGCTTGCAAAGCGTATTGTATGGCGCGTCAAGAGCTCAACATCCTGTTAACCCTTAGGCACGCTAATATTGTGCCACTGATCGGTATAGTCATTAGTCCCTTGGCTCTCGTGTTGGACTTGGCACCTCAGGGCGCGCTGGACGCTGTCCTGAAAAACTATCGTCGTTCCGGGGCTAAACTGGATCCTTACACACTTCAGGCGATAATCCTTCAGGTTGCTAAGGCAGTGGAGTATTTGCATCAGCAACACGTCATCTACCGTGATCTCAAGTCAGAGAACGTACTGGTGTGGCAGATGCCGTTGCCGTTTCAAGAAAATCCGGACCCGGTGCACGTTAAGGTCGCCGATTACGGTATCTCAAGATTAACATTGCCTACGGGAGCGAAGGGTTTCGGCGGCACGGAGGGGTTTATGGCGCCCGAAATCATTAGGTACAACGGCGAAGAGGAGTACACGGAGAAGGTGGACTCGTTTTCGTTCGGCATGTTCATCTACGAGCTCGTCACTTTGCGTCAGCCGTTCGAAGGCCACGAGGCAGTAAAGGAATGTATCCTGGAGGGTGGTAGACCACCGCTCATGTACCGTGAGACCTTTCATCCATGCTACGCGCTTGACTTGATGGTGATATGCTGGGCACAGAACCCGAAAGATCGGCCTACTGCTAGTCAGATTGTTTCGATCGCCTCTGCACCCGAGTTCACGCATCTGATAGACGTCACCCTATTGACGGAACGCACGCAGGTGACGGCGGTCACCATGACCAATCATTGCGGTGACAGCAAAGCGAATGAGACGACGGACAGCTTGAACGGCGACGAGATCTGGTTCGGACACAACAATGGCGAGGTGGACATGCTGCTAGGCACCCAAAAGGGTTGGCTGCGTCACGTGCGTATTGAGACACCAGTAATACCGTACGCCATGTGCGGCGTGGACGGCTACATCTGGATCGGCGATAACGCTGGCCAAGTGCACGTTTATCTGTGCGGCAACTTCGGCTGCGTGGCCAGTTACAATTTGGAGGCGGATCACAACAGGGAGTCCAAGGTCGTTGGACTGATTCATCTGGAACAGCTGAAGCAATTTGCCGTGGCCTTGCATAGCGGTCGGATCTTCTTGTTATCCAACTCGTTCACTCAGATGAAGAAGACAGAAGTCACCGGCGGCGGCAGTAGCACAGAAACAACACGTCAAAATACTGATGTGAAGACTTACTCGCTCGCTGCAGTTTGCCGGAAAAGACGCGTGCTGGAGCTCTGGGCTGGCCAGAGTTATGGCCGGATATCCATTTACACGCTAAAGGATGGCAATCTGACCGATACGGTGGAGCTGTCTCATTGCGCTGCCAACGACGCCACGATGAAGAACCTTTTTGCCACGTATCTAATCGGTGCGGCGAGCGAGAGTTTCATTTTCTCGTATACGTATCCAGGTTGCGTGGTGTACCAATGGGACGTGGACAGTCGGCAGATTGTCAATAAGCTCGACATGTCCAAGCTGGTGCCATGCTCCGAGAGCCTCAAGTCTATCGCTATCGAGGAAAACCTGTCGACGGAGAAGTGCCAGGTGACCGCGCTTGAGGCCAGCGGTGGTCAGCTGTACATCGGTACCACCTGGGGCTGCATTGTCGTCGCTGAGTGCGGCACTCTGCGCCCCGTCACCGTGTTCCGGCCGTTCGAAGGCAAGGTCTGCCAGATCGTGTCCCTCAAGTCTGCTGATAAGAGAAAAACGGTGTTGGCGACCGTCGGCCAAGGATATCGCAGTTTGATTGCACGGTATACCGACTTCCCGCTGAAGAGTTTGGAGAACGAGGAGCTCAGGCACGGCATGTATACTCTGCTGTGGCGATCGGAGAACTGGTCGGCGGCTTGATTTCCCCAGTGAATGTAAGCTCTTCATTTAGCGTGTATTGGGCGACTGTTTTCTAGCGCGAATCGTCTAATTATTTTATACGAAGATAACGGTACACAAATAAGCACAATATTTAATACGGAATGCGTAGTAAGAAAATTGATCTAGTTTGGTCCAATCCTTTCAATAAATGCCGGTAGAAAGAAACTTTCATTGTAACGAGATTCGGTGCCAATATTATACAAGATTTTATTCTTCGGCAGTATAATACCGGAAGTGCTTAAGTGGTGCGAAGTTCAATTGAGCGATGTCTAAGCTCAGTGAATCTTATACGTCCAATATTATATAGTACCTAGCACGTAAGAGATGTTGATCACGCTAATAAGCGTGCTTGATAATATTCAGGAAAAAATCTTTGTAAAAATTGAAGAAAGAACTCAACTTTTCCGCGAGCACGCTTATTAATGAACTTTACGTCACACAGGCTGTAAGCTGATATTCTTTCGTTCGTCCAAATTACAGCATTACCAAGTATAAGAGAAACATTCTTATTTTATATAAAACTAAATCCTAAGCAAATAAGTAACGGTATTTTAACGTACGTTTTCGCTTGAATAAGTATGATTCGACTCTACGAGAGTCACGAGTATAAAATAAGTATTTATATAACTAATGGAAGCGAAGGAATATTGAAATGCAATCTGTTTCCTCGCTGCAAGACACGGGATAAAGAGGAGAAAACATTTTTCAAATATCCTCAACTGATATTAATCGAGCTGTTTTATAGATATCAAAGAACTATTTTAGCACCATCAATACTTTTATAATATCGTTAATGTTAAGATTTCGATAAGTTTTATTGACATTTTAATATCGTGATCCTGAATCGATATAGAAAAACGATTTTTAGATCATACTCGCATTATCTTTCCCCATAATTCAATTAACACGTCCAAGGTAATATCTTTCGAAATATCTTTCGAGTTGACTGCAAATTTTATCAAATTTAAGTCTATTCAAAACCGAAGGTTGTGGGACATATTAGCATTAATTTATTATAATGTAATACTAGGAAAATATAAGACTACACGTACACATAAACGTTAGAAGCATTTTGCTCAATGAAAACGTTAAATTTTGACTCCCTCCCTCTCACCCCCTATAATTTAGTTACATGGGAGCAATGAATGTATCCCAAATGTGATCGATGTGATATGAAATACTCAGCGAAAAAAAGAACGTAAAATATCGTCACAAAAGTGTTATGTTATATTTTTAATTACGACGCTCTTTAATTGCGCTTATCGACAAGAAGAATATTCTTAAAAATATTTGCTAGAAGTTTGCTTAAATAGATATCTGTTCCTTCTCGATATATTATACGTTCTTCGAGATTAGCTCATAGCAATAAAATGCAAGTGAAAAATAACGATGTAATACAACTTGCACGTTTAAATTCGTCTGTGACATATTTTAACGAAAGAAGCGATTAAATGGATATTCTATATATTATCTTTAGGAAATGCGATGTGATCGGTCGAGAATATTTTCAATAACAATGTGATGCGTACTGGCTTTTGGCTGCTATTCTTGAACCGACGCGTTTGGTGCACTGATGCAATATCTTTCATTTATATATACAAATGACGCATTTCATATTTCTTTATTTAATTAATCGTACCTGCAGCGCGCGTAAAACAAATCATAGTGATATATGCAGCTTGTATATCATCTTTATTTCCAATATGACATTTGTAAAAAACTAGAAATTGTGTATCGCGTTATACAATTATTCATCAAGTATGCCTTGAATTATGGCGAATAATTAATATTGCGTAACAAACGTAATTATTACAATTGAGAATTCTATATGATTGATCTCCACTATATTAACGGAATCATTGTAACGTTTTTCATGTTTACTCGTCGTGAGGATTATACTAAGATTATCGTCTTGTACTCATTGACATAAGTTATAAAACTTTGCAGGAACTCATTGTTATTTAATGTATTGATTGTCACGAAATATAAATACCGTTGTTGAACAAGATTCGTTGTTATATTCTCCTCTATCTATGTCAGAATATCGAGACAATATATAATTAACATAGAGAAACGAAACAGAAAAATTTTTAATAACGCGATTTTTATTTACAACAGAACTTACACAGTAAAAATATATTTTTCTAGTCGTTAAGAGCTTATGGATGATTTACTCTCTTTCCTCAATTCCATTTTTATTTTCACCTCAGAAATATACTGTTTCATAGCCTGCTCATATGCATTATCGTCTGATAATTCTTTCTCCTATCAAGGAATACATTCTTAGAATTAATAAAAAATAAACTTGATTGATAGGATCAAATAATAATGCATACCTTTCTCATTGTTTTATATATAGATGAAAAATTTTGTGTTGCAGATTTTACATTTTCATTTGCCAAATTAGTAGCTGGTATGAAACTCTGATCTCTATGGAACCTTCTGCAATGGATAACGTTAATTAATTTTTATCTAACGTAATATAAATATTTTGTTGAATATACATTAAAACATCTCACGCTCGGACAAGATCCTCTTCGTAAAAGATAGGTTTGACTGGTTTTTTTGGCAACCGTCTGTCATATCTGGGCTCGTATTTTGGGGGAAAAGCTTCATACACTGCCACCCACAATGGCATGTCTTCCTCTCTTACAGCTTTGCCTTTTAACAGCGAGGTAACTCTGAAATGCATTTTATTATATAGAAACGCATAGCCATTACTGTAAAATATTCAAAATAGTTTTTGAAAAATGTAAGACCATTGTCACTAGCATTTTTTTTTTTTTAAGAGGATGCTACGATTCACAAGCAGTTTAATCCAAAGATTCTTGGATCAATTTGAAATAAATTAACAAATCGTCAACGTCAATTTCTCTACAATTTTTCACAACAATCATCACTGGTCTAATTTCTAAAATAATTGTTGACAAACAAATGCGAGTTTACCTGGTATATATCGTGCCAATTTTTTCCAATCTGCTTTGCGCCATCGTGTACTTCTTTTTCGTGAATAGACTTTAAAAACTTGTCCTAAAGAATCGGACGCCCCGCGACTCAATCTAACCTTTTACATCGCAAGAAAAAGAAACATCGTCGCCATTTTTAAAACGTCCAAGAAACTTGTGGTCTGTTCTTTCTAGCTGCACTGTTGCATCGGTGCAATAAGTTAAAGTAAGACAAGTATATTTTTTCTCATTCTAACTTATTGCACAGTGCAACAGTGCAGCTAGAAAGAACAGACCGCTTAACACAAGTCCCTAGAAAGTGGCACGTGGAAACTTTTCGATGCTCGCGTGTGGCGTGGCCGCGTGTAGTTTTCCCGCGCAAATGATAGAGGTGGTTTTCAAAGCAATCTTCGCTAATATTTAAAATTTAACAAAATATATCGTAGTACCGTGACTTCTAGAAATCCACAGAGCGAGGAAGAAGAATTTATAGCGCGACAAGTGTCAGTCGTTTGCCGCAAAGATGGATACAGAAATCGATCAGAACCTGGAACAGATAACCCGCGAATACGTCGACTTTCTGGATGATGTGGTAGGCAGAATTTGTCAACAAATGTTTACTTGTCTATTTAATTATATTTTAATTCTCTTTAACCGGATTTTGCTTTTAAAAGGCAGTTATTAAATTTTTGAGGTTTATAAAATATATTGTCTAGACGGATATGTAAAGTCACATGGCATTGTAGAGGATTAAATGTCACTGTTGAGATAAGTTTTACACTTGCTTGACGCTTTTGAGATTCTTGCACTTGTTAATTTTGTGCAGGAGGACCAAAACATATACGCTACGATGGTTAAGAACATGATCCAAGAAGAGAAATACAGACTAGTTGTAAATATCAATGATTTGAGGAGAAAAAATTCTGCACGTGCGGCAAGGTATACAATAGATTTGTCTCTTTCAAATTGTGAAGTGTTAAGGGTAATTATGATAATTGGTTGTGTTACAGTCTGTTGAACAATTCCTTTGAGGAGCAGCTGGCGTTTCAGAATGCCCTGAAACAATATATCTCAAGCGTGGACATTGACTATGCTAAGAGCAATAAAGATTTCTTTGTCGCTTTCGAGGGCAGCTTTGGAAACAAGCACGTCACGCCAAGAACACTTACCTCTCGTTACCTGGGTAACTTGGTGTGTGTGGAGGGAATTGTCACGAAATGTAAGTATCTAAAAAAACCATTAAAACTCAGATTTGCAGAATTTATCCAAAACTGTTTAATTTTATTTGTGAATAAATTTATTTAATTTATTCACATAGATATCACAAGTTTATCAAATTATTTTATGAAATTTATTGGGTTGATTCACAAACAAGTTTTTGTATAATTAAAATGATTACTTCTGAGAAATATTCTCACTGTATTTAATTATTTTGTCTTTTACAAGTTGAGAACAATAATGAAGAATATAACATTAAAATTTATTGCTATATTTTTTAAATATAAAAATAAATTTTTATTAAGTAAGATAAAATTTATTTTTATAATTCAATTCATTATATATATTTATAAAAGTAAGATTATTTCCAAAATAAAATAAATATCTATTGTAGGTTCATTGGTACGACCAAAAGTGGTGAGAAGCGTCCATTATTGCGACGTGACCAGAACGATTTTGGAAAGAGCCTATTCAGATCTAACTTCCTTAGAAGCTTTTCCTCATTCCGCTGTTTATCCGACTACCGTAATTATTCTCAGGTTTTAAATAAAACATAAAATTTATTTAGAGTCTAGATATTCAAATTTTCGCATTATAGGATGAAGACGGCAATCCGCTTGAAACAGAATTTGGTTTATCGACTTACAAGGATCACCAGACGCTTACTATACAGGAGATGCCGGAAAAAGCTCCAGCTGGTCAATTACCGCGAAGCGTGGATGTAATTTGCGATAACGATCTGGTGGACTTGTGTAAACCTGGAGATCGAGTGCAAGTTGTTGGAAACTACCGATGTCTCCCAGGAAAACAGGGTGGTTATACAACTGGAACTTTTAAGTATGTTTTAGATAAAAATAAAGGATTAATTCTTAATTTAATCAATATCGCATATTTTTTATATCTTTACTTTAAAATTCATTTCATAATAATTGTTACATTTCATAGAACGGTCCTGATCGCCAACAATATAATGCAACTTAGTAAAGAAGCAAATCTTGCAATCACTCATGACGATGTAACTATGTGCAAGAAACTGGCGAAGAACAAGAATATCTTCGAACTCCTGGCCAAATCCCTTGCGCCATCCATACATGGTAATGAATACATAAAAAAAGCAATTCTATGCCTTCTTTTGGGTGGAGTGGAGAAGATTTTGCCAAATGGTACGAGGCTGAGAGGGTAAGCTTTTACAAAATTCTTCATAAATTTATTTTTAAAAAACTTTAAAATTTTAAAAATATATAACTTATTTGATAGTTGTTTTTTAGTGAATTTAAACAGTTTAAATTTTAACAAATTTTAACAATTTAGAAACTTAAAGGCTTAATTAAAAAATATTTATAATTATGTATCAACATTTAAATTAATATAAAGAGCTATTTTAAAAAGATTAAAATTTCATAATTAATTGTAAGTGATGAAATTTTTATTTTTTTTTTTTTTTACACGTTGCAATGCTCACTAATTTTGAGATATAATCAGGATATAATCTTTGGCATATTACAGAGATATAAACGTATTACTGATTGGAGATCCATCAGTGGCTAAATCGCAACTATTACGTTACGTGTTATGTACCGCTCCACGAGCAATTCCTACCACTGGAAGAGGATCCTCTGGTGTTGGTTTAACAGCGGCGGTTACGGTCGATCAAGAAACTGGTGAGCGTAGATTGGAAGCAGGCGCGATGGTTTTGGCGGACCGTGGTGTTATTTGTATCGACGAATTCGATAAGATGTCAGACATCGATAGAACGGCAATACATGAAGTGATGGAGCAAGGCAGAATCACAATTGCCAAGGCGGGGATTCACGCCAGTTTGAATGCGCGTTGTTCAGTACTAGCTGCTGCAAATCCTGTGTACGGGAGAGTAAGTTCGGATTTTCTTGAAAAAACTACTTGTGTCTGGTTTGTTTAATACGTAAAAATTTAAACTTGTGGAGGTCTGTTATTTATGAAAAACAAACTCGAATTAGATTGGTTTTTTTTGCAAAAATATTTCAATATTAATTTCTATATATGTAATATTATAAATATATAATATAAAGAAAATAATACATTATTAATTTCATTTTAAGAAATATATAAATATTGTTTAATGGAAGCCTTTTCTTCATTTCTAGTATGATCAATATAAGACTCCCATGGAAAATATTGGCCTGCAGGATTCTCTGTTGTCGCGATTTGATCTGCTCTTTGTTATGTTGGATATGATTGATTCGGAACAGGATCACGTGATTAGCGATCACGTTGTCCGAATGCATCGATACAGAAGTCCTCTGGAACAGGACGGGGAAGCTTTGAGTTTAGGCTCAAAGTTAGATATGTTGACCACGAAAAATCCGGATGATGTAGCTACTGAAGAAACGCAGTCCCAAGTTTATCAGAAATACGATCCACTTCTACATGGACAAACGCGTCGTAAAAAGTACATAACAATCCTTTTATTATACTATACTGTACTTTTACTTTAAATCTATGAGCTTTGATTCGATTGATCTTAAGCAATATTAAGCTCTGACTGCGTAAAGATCTAAATTTATCTTTCAAATTTCTTTCTCAGCGACCAGATTCTTTCCATACAATTCATGAGAAAATACATACACATTGCACGGTGCATGAAGCCCAAACTCACAGAAGAGGCCAGCGCTGTTATTGCGGAAGAATATTCGACACTTCGATCAGAGGATATGATAGAATCCGACGTTGCGAGAGTAAGTAGAAAGAAAACATTAGACTCGTAGTTTAAAAAATTACAAGTATATGTTTCTTTGAATAACTTTCAGACTCAACCTGTAACAGCGAGAACTCTGGAAACATTGATTCGATTGTCCACGGCGCACGCAAAATCCCGACTCTCGAAGAACGTAGAAAGCGAGGATGCACGCGCTGCAATAGAGCTTGTACAGTTCGCTTACTTCAAACGTGTGCTGGAAAAAGAAAAGAGGAAGCGGCGACGTCACGATAGCGACGCGTCGGAGGATGCGGACGAGATAGATGAGAACAGACAGGCGAAGCGCTCGAAAAAAGCTGCAGGAGATTCAGGTGACCCATACGAATACGACAGTGACGACGAACACATCGAGCAAGTGACCAGAAGAATAACCAGAACACAGTCACAAAAGACTAGCACGCACACATCAGACAGTGGTCAGCACATGGAGATCGAAGATCAAGAATCCGGACTTTCTGAAACAACGACGTCGACTATCACGCAGGAAAGGTAATTTTATTCGAAGTAAATGATCGTCTGTAAAACTGTTAAATTAATATGTTGTTGAATTCTATTATGTTTTGTGGAATAACAGAATCATATTTCTAATGTTATTTTTATATTTTCTGCTATCAATGTACTGTTAAAACTAGAAAACAAGACAAAAATGTAGAGAAAAAATATATTCTAATTTTTTTCTGATTTTTTTAGACTTGCAGTCTTCAAATCGTCGCTTAATAAATTGTTCCAAGAACGGAGAACTCAAAATATTCTGAAGACGGAAGTCGTTGATTATCTAAACACAACGCTTTCTCTGAATTTTACAACTGATGAGATTAACGCCGCTATTAGCACCATGACGGATGCGAATCAGATTATGGCTGTGGAAGGCTTCATCTTCTTGATATAAAAGGTTTTTGTAATGTCTCGTTATATTTTAAATATTAACCGAAATGATATCTTCAAACCCTTAATTTATCAGAATGTGAAACTTCTGGTTACTCGTTACAACTATATTATGAAATTATGAGAAAAACGAAGAATCATAACTACAATGAATAATTATTTAGGCTTTTCGTAATTTCGTAAGCAAGCCTTCGAGAGAAATATTTTTTATACCATTTGTAATGTATGCTAGCGATCGAGTAATAATAATAAGCTGTACACGTTTATGAATAATGATATCTAACAACATTTATTTGCCCTATACTTGATAAGACAATACATTGGCACATAAACTAGCAACAATCATCAACATTCATTACAGTGATGTAATGCGGTCGATAACGCTAAATCAGTTTTTCCGCTTCTGTAAATATATATATGCATAATATTCATCGTGCGTGTGTGCGTATGCGTATTATTGCGCTAACATCGATCGCTTTCCGCTAAAGATCTCACAAATTTATTTACGTAATACTCGCACATCGCGTCTCATACAAAAACACGACAGTCATATATTATATTTAATATAAATGCTCCATTTAATATCTTTCGTATGTTCAACATACACAATATAAGAGAGCCGGCGCGATCGCGCATTTCAAAATAAGTTATGCCCTCCATTAAGTAATTCTCTCTGTGCACAACCCTCTTTTCACTAAAGCGACACTCGTAACAGCGTTACTGTAATAATTAATAACAGAGATAATATAACATCAACGGTCGCACGCGCTAAAATTTTTACAATTGTCAATATCAAATTAATCGTGTAGATCTATGGTACAGGCCTTCGGGACGTATTCTTGTTGTAAGGAGGAAAGAATCGACGATCTGAAACGTCCTAACATTTTCTTTACACAGAATCAGTACCCTCTTCACGACAAAAATATCTACGACGAATCGCGTTCTATGCTAATTGTACTCGCAGTTGCCCTTAATAACACCATAATCGACTCTAGTTATTACTCGCGCGGTGATCAACTTCGTGTCGTACAAAATTACATACAATTGTAGTTACTCCGAGATGTTATTTTAAAAATAGCTAAATCACATGATGATCCATGAATGATAGTACGTGAGTATGACGTACGGAAAAGTTCTTCATCAAGACATACATCAAAATCTTTCAACAAATTAATGTTCGAGGATTTTTGTATGGGCGATCTGTTTGACACACGGCAGTGATGTTCCGAATTCGATACGAAATGTCGCGAGTATGTGTATGTTTCGACAATAATAACTCCTTCTCTTCTGATAGGAAATCGATTCTTCTAACACGATGAGCTTCGTGAAACGTGTAACGAAAGATTTTTTTAGTTCGCTCTGTGCACACTGCCTTGTGGGCGTAGCAAAATATTAATATAATTCTTAGCAGTGAAAGTGGCGAATTACGGTTGAAGCTCAACGCGTTAAAGTTCCTCGAGCTTGGGCGAGTGATTAAAATTATTAGGCACATACCACATTTCTCCTTGGATCATCCGCCTCGTTGGATGCAAAAATTCTTAGGCTAAGAATTCGTCTTTTATAATTGCTAAAAGTAGGAATCCTTACTTCACAATTTACTGCGATTGTAATCGTTTACTCTTTCGTAATTCGGAAAGTTTAAAGTTCATCCTCGCTGGACTCGCTGCTGTAAGCTAACTGCTCCTTCCACCATTCGCGAACCTCCAGCATGACGCTGGAAACTTTAGGAGCAGTTGTCTTGTTACTTAACGCCTCCCTCTGCTGCCTGCTCTGCTCCGTATTTTCCGTCAAGTGGTGCAAATTATTTTTTACCATTGCTACAAAAAAATAACTCAAAATAATTCAATGCTCTTAAAGAGTTAATATGATATGTCGCATAAAAATTACACGGTCCCTTTGACTTACATGGTGGTCTACTATTTCTCTTTTTCGACGCTGCAATCTTGTCCTTCTCGGATCGAACGGATGCGGGATCCGATAAAGTCGGTGCTAAATATTTTCTTCCCGAAGCACTTCCAATGCTATCCGATCTTGGAAGCACCATCGGTTTCTTTACCTTGTACTTCGGAGCTTCGGCATCCTAATAGTTGAGAAATCAAAGTCATAACTTGAATAATATAATTTTTATTACTATGTTTTTTAAATCACAGTGATGTAAATTTTAGTATAATAATATTTTAAAAGTATAAAATATAAAGTCCATTTATTTTAGAAGTTTCTTAAAATGTCATTGTTGAACATCATTAATTTATGATAGAAAAATATTATGTTTCTTTTAGTATTCACTTTTCTATAAGTGATGCTTGTGTAATGAAACAAACAAAATATACCTTTATTTCAGCCTCCTCCTCACGATCAATACTAACTTCTTTGCCTTTCTCCTCTTTACCCTTCTCTATGTCTTGAGGTAGTACAGCCGCGTTATTTGTAGCACGAAGCCCAGCAATAAGACTGTTTTGTTTCTGCAAAAAGAAAAACGATTATTACTTCCCTGATATGATTTCAGATTAAGTCGTCCTCACCGCTCGTATTTTCTTCAGGCAACCCTGTAACCAAGTTCTGATCGTTTGCTTAGCCACCTCCTCCTCAATTATGTACTCAAATTCTTCTCGTGCGAGAAGTTCCTCTAATTGAAGCGCTTTTCTTATGTCCACTGAACGGTACGATAACATACTAAAAAAATTCTTCAATTTAGGAAGATATTGATATTCGAACAACTCAAATATTATGAAACTTTTTACTTTGTTTATTTAAATTTACGAATTAAAAGATAAAACGTTTGAGAAAAAGAAATTACGTATCATATCAAAGATTTGAGAAATCCGAACATCTAGAGTTTTATTTCAAAAACTGTAAACATTTCATTTATAATCCAAACTTACTTAATAACATCGTGGAAGGTAACATCTTCGCCATTGTGCAATCGTTCTAGTTCATAGCACATGTATTTGAAAAGCAGGCGATCCTTTTGCGGATCAGTCTCTAGTCTGCCCTTTAGCAATCTCAAGATAAACTTTACCTAAAATGTGCTAATGTCAGCATTTGTCTTTTATGAATTGAAATATTTTACCAATACAATGGGATATTTGAAATGGAATCGTACCCTCTTCACCGGTATGACACCTTTCTGATGATTATCAACGACATTCCATGTGTTCTGGAAATTCCTTATGTCGGCATATGATAGTAACGCGTCTTCTTCATTTGAATAGAATAGAGAAAAGTTTTCCATGATAATAGCTGTTCAGAAAGAAAACTTCAATTCTTATTTTATTTTTTTAAATTATTGTAAGAATCTAATTAAAAATATAATATTAAACAGAAATATTAAATTAATAAAACATTTGCCGTTAATTGAAATAAAATCTAATGTAAGACAAAAGAAGTGATTGCGATTTCCTTTTTAGTAATCTACGTGATTTCATGTAAGCTTCTGTTATGTACAAGTATATTGCATACATACCCACTAAAAGATTCAAGACGATGTAAGTGATGATGACATAAAAGGTGCAAAAATAAATTAGAGAAGCATGGAAATTGCCACAATCCGTTTCCCAGTAATTATCAGCTGGCGTGCAATAGGGCGGTTGTATCATGCAGTCGTGCATAATTTTATTCCAATCCTCCCCTGTCACTATGCGAAAGAGCATCGCCACGCCAGTAACTGGTGATTCGAAATTAGCGCGTCTAGATTGCAAAGAGATTTTTTCTGATATCAGGCGGAGGCAGAGCAAGACGAAGAAATATTATAGAGTGAAAAAAATTTAGTACCATTAAAAAATTTATATTAAATATATATATGTGTACCTTTTATATATTTATATAATTTTAAATTTTACAAATATTGCATCTTCTTACCTTCCTATGCCTTCTCCGTACTTCACTGTGCCGAAGATTATGGTACCGGCTAACGCATAAAAAAAGACAAGGAGAAACATGCCGAATATAATGAAGAAGCTTTTGCAGACGGACACACCGACAGTCAACATTAACATCTTAAGAGTGGTGTGTTTGCCAGTGATGGTGAAGAATCTCAGGATCACGACCATAAATCCAATCACATAGGACAGATCATTCTGAAATCGATATGATAAAACATAAAGACATTGTACAAAAGAAAAACGAGTGGACAAAAAAGAAGTATGACGAAAGGGACTCTTTACGACGAATGCATACCTGCATCGTGCAGTGTATGATGATCCAAATAACGCCTACGACTGTCACGAGCAGATCGTACCTATTTCTTCTAGATTGCCAATAGCCACGCGGCGTAAAAGCAATATTTTTCATGATTACCTCTCCAAGAAAGACTAATGTCAGAATCATGGAGACTGTAGCCAGAGCCTCAGTGTGCTCCTCTTCGAGTCTCCACTTTGAATGAGCAGAAGGAAAAACGAACAGAAGGAAAGATAGCAGATTAAACACGAGCATACTACTTTATACTTACAACTACAAATAGATAGATGTGCTTAAATAAAAATAAAATGTGATTTAGAGAATAATCAACCCTAAAAAAATATCTATCAAATATCATATATTTATATCCGAAGATTATTTTAACTTACAGAAACACATAGCAGAGCACTGTTCACAAGCACCATGACGGCGATGAATCTTTTAAAATAAATGTTCTGCGTGATGTCGTAGATGAAAGCTCGAAATTTCTTACCATCCGGTCTAGGTGGTAAATGCAGTGGCTGGGCGATTTTCAGACGTTTTTTCAAGTCGCACCTACATTTCAACAAAATTTACAATCTGTAGATTGTGAATCGAGATTGCAAACCGCGACATTCGTTGAATATGCGACGTCTCACCATCGTCTCTGATCTACCGTGAGTAAAGCAGTGCCTTTATTCTCGGAGTAATTCGCAATCACGACACCCACGAACAATGTCAAGCCGATCATACAACCGAGGAAAATATAAATGTGTATATAGATTGCGTGAACCTGAAAAAAAAATTACAATGAGATATTGAAGGGTATGATAAAAATGGTATCTTTAGATTCTAAACTTTGCGATTTTTACAGCGCATGCTGATCATCTGTATTAAAGTGTCGAAAAGAAGTACGACTCACGGGACCAAGAGCCTTTATAAGGACATCCCGCACGTCAAGCCAGCCTTTGAAAGAAAGTACTTCAAAGAGAGCCATCATAGCGTCGCCAATATTATCGAAGTTGAATCTTTTAGGATTGGCCCTGAAAAATACGTTAAAAAATTAGTACGACGAATACAAACATTGTTTCTTTACATTAGAAATGTTCATACTAAAATATAATTGATATTGATCAAAAAGAAATTTTTTCTTAGAATTGTATGATTCTTGCTTACCAAACTCGCGGTACCAATATGGACGGATAACTCTCATTCTCTCCCGGCCGTAGTTTCATCTTCGTCACAAATACTCTTCTCATAAATACACCGACGCAATCCTCACGCTTCAAAATTGTAGGATCATTACATCTCGCTAATCGACCACCATACAGTTGCACTCCGTAACTCGCGAACATGAACATCAATAAGAATAGTAATGTTGATACCTAAAAAAATTATCCGCTAATTTATTTTTATTCGTGCCATTTACGAACTGATTATTTTTTAAAATGTGTAAAATCTAAATGATATTTACCAGCAATATTTCTTTGAATCCTCTGCACAGCTCGTAAACGACCTTCCTCATATGCGGTACAAGAGTGAAGATTCTTAACGGTCTGACGCATCGTAATATCATCAGTAGCTGCGCTCCAGAATTCGGCGGCACGCTCTTCGGCATCCAACATAAGAATACGAGACTTACCTGTAACAATACATATGTGTTATTATATTATACATATGTGCAAAATGATTATGACGTAATTATTTATTATAATTTATCACGTGCAATTGTAATTCATTAAGATTAAATATTTCGGGGTAGAGAATAGAGATTGATATTCTCGTCTGACATACAATGTAAATGAAGACATCTAGTACAGAG
The DNA here is from genome assembly GCF_013373865.1 of Monomorium pharaonis. Lineage (NCBI taxonomy): Eukaryota > Metazoa > Arthropoda > Insecta > Hymenoptera > Formicidae > Monomorium > Monomorium pharaonis. The sequence goes on from NW_023416051.1 coordinate 23,539, forward strand.
GCAACATCCTTGATATAAGCCTTGGGTGTGAAGAACAAACCATCCGCCAGAATCTTTAATGCAAGTTCAATGCTCATGCAAATAACAAAACAGTATTCGGTGATCTGCAACGCCGGTGTCTCCATTACGCGCTTTCGAGGCGTCTCAAACATCATTGAGATACACGACAATGTCGTGATGAATATCATTACCCAATCAAGATAGGTCACTAAACCGAGGAAATTACTGAAAGAAACAAATTTAAAATTCACTACTTTACTTCACGTCGATGGAATAATATGTTTCAATTTCGCGATGCTTACTGCAGGCTCTTGTACTGCACCTTCCTTTCCTTGCCTGTCAAAGGATCCTTCAATCTCGCATCATATCTTGCATAGACGAACAGCTGACAATATTTCCGGAATTTACTTTCACGAGGCACCGCGAATAACGGCGTGTCGAAGAACGGATGATTTTCTCGCAAATCATCTTCACGTTGATTTCTTCAATAAAAAAAAAAAATAGTTCATATGAGTTCGTAAAAATCTCGGAAATCGTGGCATAATGTCGGTACCTTCGCATTTCCGCCTGTTGCCTCTTAGCTTGTAGCAATTTGATATCTAAATCATGCGGTCTTCTGCTTGATGAACTGACTCTATTTATTCCCCCTATGTCACCATTTTCCATGAGATGCTCGTACGTTTGTTTAAGCTTGATCGATCCACTTCGAACGCTCCTTCTGATTGATCTGTTATACCATAAGCAAATAGAAAGCATAGGCTAAATAAATGAGAAAACATTGAAAAAATATCTTTATAGTATTAAGGAAAGGAAAATCAGAATTTATTCAATAATGATTTTCAAAAAATTATTAAATTTTTAAATTCTCATTTTTTATTTTTGAAAATTTTTTAAATTCGTAAATTTAAATTCTCTTCAAATTCTTTTCTTAGTAAATATTTTTCTTATTTTTACTTTTTCGGATCGATCCGAAGCTGCTTGGTGCTACTCGCAGTACCCTGCGGTTTTAGAAGTCCTTTACCCGGTACTGGAATCATGGCGGAGTCTCCCAAGAGAAGCCTCTGATTGTTGGAATCACTATAAACACAAAAAAAACTTAATCTAAGTCGAAAATACGACAAATACAATGATAGCGAATAATATGCCATTTACTTTATGATATAAATAACAGATGCTTTCTTCAAATTAGTAACGACACTTCTCACTTTCGGTGGATTGTTTAAGATTTTCACTGGGCGTTGTTTTCTGTACACTATTTTCGAATCAAAGGTTTCATTAGTTCTCTTTGCACCTTCGTTTTCTTCATCTTCCACTTCAAGTACGAATTGTCGCATAAAGCTTTCGCGCACCTTAAAAAAAATAAGATCAAATATTAAATTCAATCCATTGATAATAAATATAAATTTAATCCATGAATAATAAAGCAATAAAGTAGATTGTTTTACTTGAAGATATAAAATAT
>NW_023416052.1:0-25000 GCF_013373865.1 Monomorium pharaonis
GCGGTACTAATTGATCTATCTAGTGTAGACAGCGCCGATATTTTCTTTGCAGGACAAGAACGTGTTTTCCTCAAGTTTTTGAACAAAAAAGTAAACGCTAATGTCTAAACCGAACACATTTAAATTATCAATATAACACAATATACAATTCACGCTAAAAAATAAAATTTTCCAAGGAGACTGATCATATGGTGAGATTTGTGCGAGTATTCTGAGCACACTCGGTACGTTCCGCATTGTCTACAGCATTTTAGTTTCATGGAATTTCACACGTTTCGCAACATTATGCGCACGCGAGGAGCAAAATTATGTACAAAGTTGTACGGAGCGTTTCCGGAAGAATGTGCCAGAAATCAAGCAACTGTTGCTGCTCAAGGATAGGTTTATTCTTGGTAGCTGCTGTACTGATGCAATAACTTAGAATGAGAAAAAATATATTTGTCTTATTTTAACTTATTGCACTAGTGTAGCAGTGCAGCGACAAAGAACAGGCCTTGTATCTTCGTATGATTACTCAAGTAAGGCAGAAATACATTTTTTTTTACTGTAAAATTTGATTTCTGCTTGCAAAATTATAAGAGAAACAAATTTCACATTCTGGTAGATCCTGTACGAAGCACCCCACATAAAATTATTACTAATGTCACGACCAACAGTCGGTGGGGGACGAAACCTTCGACATTTTCAAATAAACTTGTGTGTGTGTGTGTGTGTGTGCGCGCACGCGCGCTCAAGGTTTCTTCGTTTCTTCATAACAACTCGTGAGTTTTGTCTTACTTCCCAGATCGACACTCTACACTACTTCAGTCAACTACGTCGTATCTCTGGCATCTTTCAAAGTGCACGACGTTCAATCGGAATCATCGCTGTCGTCCGACTTTAGTGCATAAGATATAGGCTTCCGAGCTCTACCGCCAATCTTCCGAGGCGGCGGCAAGGGCGAATCATCTGTTGTTGCTACGTCTTCATCGGAATCTGATTTCTTCTTTTTCTTCTTTATTTGTGAAAAATGAATTATAAATCAGTGATAAATTGTTATATTTACTATACTAAATATTATATAAATATGAATCGATAAATATCGCGCTTACAATTTGTTTGGAGGTAAATAACTCGTCTGTGTCTGAGTCTTCGGATGATTTTGGTTTTTTCTTCTGCCTCTTCACTCCTTTGTTACCACCGTTTTCGGCCTTCTTCTTAGCAGGTGCTAAATGCATAAGCAATGATTATGAAATTACTTGTATTTACCCATGCGACTGAATGCGATTTGAATGTCAATTACCTTTCTTAGGCGGCGTAAACTTCGTAGGTGACTCTTCTTCGGATGAAGGTATTACAGGTTTCTTGTCTGATACAGACTGCTTCTCAGGAGAATTGCCGACTAACGAATCGAAAAGTTCTTCCGAAGTCACTGTAAGGGTAAATAAATATCAAATATATCTTTTATAATATGCATAATTACATATTATCCAATATATATTGTTCTTACTTGTTGGTTGAGGTTTCTTATTCGGTTTAAGATTAAGGTTATCGTCAGAATCGCTTAGTACTAGAACGGAATCCTTCTTCTTGGATCTAAAGAGGACGTACGATGAGAAATAACTTCAAGCAAGTTAATATGATATATAGCAATTATACGTACATTTGTTCCGAATCAGAAGAGGGACCAAACATCTCGTTACTGTCTTCTGAATCCGAGCTGCTCATATTGTATTTCTTCTTGGTTGCTATCATTTAAACAGATTTAATAAATCTTAAGTAAAAACAAAATTTGGGAAAATAAGAATATAATCTATTTTAATAATTTCTTAGGGTTTGAAAGAAAAATGAAGACTTAATACCTGCGGCTCTACGAGATGTCCGTGGTTCCGCCCGTTCCGGAAGCGGTGAAATGCTACCGAAATCGATGTCATCACTGTCATCCGAGTCCTTATCCTTCTTTTTAGCTCCTTTTTTGATCGGTTTAAATTGTAACGTTGTTTGCTTCAATCCTGTTTAAGCCAGAATAAAACAATTCACCATTAAAATGTTCATTGTAAAATATATAATTTACAAAATAAATCTACTAACCTTTCTTTGTAGCTTTCTTTTCTATCTTTTCGGGAGAATTTCCAAGCCTATGTTCAAGAGATTTAGTATTGGAATCGACTAACGCATCAAACTCGTCTTTCTCCTCGATGGAGGTTTGCTCTTTCTTTCCCTGATAAAAAATTTTTATATATAACAACGTAATATGATACTATTAAATTAAATAAAGCAAAGTAAACTTACTCTTGGTTTCTTTATGCCTTCTTTCTTGTCCTTCGACACAATGTCAGCCTTTTCGATTTTTTTCTTCAGTTCAACATCAATGACGGGAGCTATGCGACGAGTGTCCTCCGTCTTGGAATAGAATTTTGAGGGTGGTTTCTTTTCATGTTGTTTCGATTTGATCTGTTCCTTCTGCTCCTTTTCTTCTAACTGTATGAAAATTGCGGTAAGATTAGAAATAAATAAAATTAATTTTATTTTGAAGCAAACCTTACTTTATTTAATTCGGCTAACAGATTATCCAGATCCTCTTTCCATAAAGAAATCGGCGAACGAGCTTGTAATCTCTTCAACTCCGCTATTTTCTCGTCCCGTTGACGCAACAAGTCGTCCTTCTTTTCCCTTGTCAGGCTCCACATCGTCATTCCAAGAAGATAATCGAAATTTTCTTTCTCTATCACGCTCGCGGTTGGAGCAGACTCTTCATCGTTTTCTACAACTTCTTCCTATTTATTTATAACAATGAGAATTATTGGTAAAGCTATACATATTTGTTGACACATAGAAAAAGGTATTTTATAAAGACAACCATGATCCAAAACTCTACATTTAACAGAAAGTTCTCTGCTTATTTTGATTACAAATAGCAAAGAATTTCTGTTAAAAAATTTATAGAAAAATGGCACCTTCAAGTTACAACGTCTGCAATGAAAGTTTTACATACTATTTCTTTCTATAATAACTTACTTGATCCTCCTGGTACAGCAAAATAAATAAATTCAAATGAATAACTATAATGCTTTTGTACTTACAGAAAATTTTCAAGGAAAAATCTCACTTACCAATACTTGCTCCCTATTCTGCGACAGTTTCCACGCTACTACCGGATCCGACTCGTAATTGCGTCTGACTAATTCCGCTATCATGTCTTTCTTCTTTTTGTTTTCTACCACCAAAGTGCCATCACATTTCTCGAGAATAAAGCGTGCCTGATTCGACAACTTCGCCGCTTCTGCTTGTAAAACTCCCTCCAGATAATCCTTCCTCTTGTGATACGCATCCATTCGTACTTTAAAAAATCCTTTCAATATCTGTACGACACTGTCGTACTTGTTTAAACATTGATTTTCGTCAAATGCGCACTACAATAAAAAGATATCGTTGACAAATTTCCATTTAAATGCTATCAGTATCGATATTTCTAATACCTTACCATAGATGTTATAGACGTCGTTGTCTGAAGTTTGAATGCTTTATGAAGACCATCTCTTTCCAATTCGACCAATTTGTCACGATTCATTATTACTATGAAATGCACTGCCGTATCTGTATTGTACTCTTTGTAATCCCTAAGATAAAATGAATATTCTTAGAAAAAAAAACTGACAGAAAATTCTCACAAATCTTCTCATCATTATTAATAAATACTTACGTAATAATAGCTGGTGTTTTATCAGTTCCATGTAACATAGGTTCTAACACGGTTTCCTTGTAAGTTTGCGTCCATGTGCCAATGGGAAGTTCAGTGATCTCCACTTTATCGGGTCCAATCACCGAAATCTCGCCACTTATAACATAACGGTAATCTCCACAGCTCTCCACAGAACCTTTGAAATTTTTGTAATATGGTATCTAAACAAAAAATTGCGTAAAATTAAAAAAATATCTCAATACTTTGATATTTAGAGCATTTCATATACTTGGTAAAGCATATATAATTTTCTAGGTTTAATTTAATACCATTGGTTTCGGGTCCGCGCCATCCATCATCCTGTGTATATTCTCAATTATCTCTCGAGGATTATAGTTTGGTATCTTCGTCATCCATCCGGTACCGATGCCGTCAGCACCGTTCACTAATACCATAGGAATTACAGGAATGTAGAAAACAGGTTCAATCTTTTGATTGTCGTCATACTCGTGTTTCAAAAGTGGATCGTCATGTTTGTGGAATATAAACCTTGCCAAAGGACTATGGAAAAAAAAGAGATCAGTGATATAGAGATATGTATAATTTCTTTTTCTATAAATAACTATATCGTAATAAGTGGCAAATACCTGAGCATTGTGAAAATGTATCTCGGACTGGCAGCATCCTTTCCGCCAGCAAGTCTTGTACCGAATTGACCGATAGGTTGGAGCAGATTAATATTGTTGCTGCCCACAAAATTCTGCGCGAGATTAATTATGGTCGCCATTAGAGACATCTCACCATGATGGTAAGCCGAATGCTCGGCAACCGATCCCGCCAATTGTGCGACTTTCACCTCGCGTTTGTCATTGCGTTTTAAACAGGTAAACAATACTTTTCTCTGCCCTGGCTTAAAGCCGTCCATCATGTTCGGGATGGATCTCACGTTATCATAATTGCTGTACAACACTAGTTCAACGTTGATGAAGTCTGAGTAAGAGACAGTGCGTGTGTCTTTTTCATAGAGATAACGTTCGCCGAGACCAATTTCCTTTCGTCTCTTGGTTTCATTCATGTGATTCATCAGCCATTCCTTACGTTGATCAACGCATTTCTTGCTGAATGCCATGATAATGTTCTGATCATCTTGATCGCCATCATATCGAAAGCGTATTCTGTGTCTGGTCATATTCTCAAAGTACTCCTTTGCCTCCTTGGCAGTGGAAGTACCCAAACCTATATAATCCCAAAAAGAACATTTTAAATCGTACGAATAAGTTTATAAAATAGCAGAAAACCAAAAAGATTTTGTAGTAAATACCTTTGTAGTATTTGATCTTATACGTATGAAAATTCTCAGTTTCCTTCTTCCACATCTCGAATTCTGGCAGAGAGAAGAAAGACAAGACTTGATTGCCCTTAGTGGCCTTTACGATAGGAGTAATAAATTCTTCGATAAAGTTCAGCCTTAATAACGACGGCCAGTTATGGTGGATAAAATTGATCAACAGTCCTTTGATATGTGAACCGTCCTAAATAAATCCAATTTTATAATATTTCTTTATTTACAATAAATAAATTAATGAATAAATTATATATATATATATATATATATATATATATATATATATATATATATATTACCTGATCTTGATCAGTCATAATCATCATTTTTCCATAGCGCAACGTCTTCAAATCGTCTCGAGTCTCGTATTTTTTCTTGTATTGAAGACCAAGGATTTTTATCAAATTGTTGATTTCAGCATTTTCTAAGATCTGCTTATGAGTTGCTTCTCGTACATTTAACATTTTACCTATGATCAAATACCAATTATTATTACAATTACTCATTTATTTTCAATAAAACAAATTTACCTCTCAATGGAAATATGCCATATTTATCTCTGCCTATGGAAGCGATACCGGATACAGCCATTGTTTTGGCTGAATCTCCCTCAGTCAAGATAAGAGTGCACTCCAAGGATTTTGCAGTTCCTGCATCATTAGCGTCCTCTAACTTGGGTATACCGTGAAGCTTTCTTTGCTTTGATTTAGGGCCCAGTTTTTCAAGCTGACTGTCAGCTTTAAATTTCGCCCAGGATAACACGGCTTCCACGACACCGATTTTCGTGATCTACGTTGAAAAAAATAGTCAAAAGCGTACAGACGTGTATAAATTTTTGATACAAATATTTTACTTACAGAATTAATAAACTTATCAGTTAGTACGCATTTGGAACCAAAGCTTTTCTGCTGCAGGGTCATATTCTCCTTGGTTTGCGAATCAAAAGTGGGATTGTTGATGAGACAGTTAATAAAAATCCACAAGTGATTTTTAATTTGAAACGGCTTAATGGCCACACCAGCTTTGTTCTTCTTTTTTAAAGTTTCGATCAATTGTTTGACTATTAACTCTGTCACATGATCGACGTGTCTCCCACCCTATCGACATTTTAAGTCAGTTCAAATATTTAAACTTTTTTTTTACAGTTTATCGAAAATTACTGTATACAGTAAATTATAGCAATTTCTCATCGCTTACCTTTGTTGTTGCAATACTATTTACAAAGGACATTTGTTGAAATCCTTTATCAGATAAAGTGAGTGCCACTTCCCATCGTGGGCCACAACTCTCGTACACAACTTTTAATGGGTTACCAAAATCATCTTCTTTACCTTTGATGTAACAATCAATGTAATCCTTAAAGGTCTTTACTGGTATACGAGTTCCATTCAAATAGACCTTGACGCCTTTCGAGGAAGCAGCTACGTCATACGCTCTTCGAGACATTAGAGATACAATATCATCATCGAGAGATTGCATCTTGAATTTTGACAAGTCTGGTGAAAATGTAACCTTTGTAAAATCCTCTCCATAATAATCTTTAATTCTAGGTTCACTGGCTTTTCCCATATTATCGCCCCACGTCTGTAAAAAAAAAAATTATAATATACATAATAGAATTAAAAATTGTGATATCAATTTATTTAATTTCTTGTAAAATTCATTTTCTTCTCTATTTAAAGAACAGATAAATCATGGGAGAAGTGCAACCAAAAAGAAATTGCGCTCACTTGTTTCAAGCTTTTCTTGTATTCCTTTGTTGCGGTCTCAACGGTAAAACGATGACTGAAAATGTTGCATAGTTTGGCACCGTAACCGTTTCTACCACCAGTCACTTTTTCCTCTTTATCGTCGTAATTGGATGATGTTAAAAGATGACCAAATATCATAGTGGGTACATACATCTTTTCCTCCTTGTGTATCACTACAGGGATGCCTTTGCCATTATTCCATACAGAAATGGTATTGTTTTCCCTGTAACAATAAACCATTTGATTAACGATCACAATTAATGCTAATTTCTTTCAAGGATTTTGAAAAGTGCATTTCTTCAGATAACTCACGAATCGATGTCAATCTTGATCATGTCCATTTTAGGATCGCGTTGTTTATTATCAGCAGCGTTCACCAGGATCTCGTCGAAAATTTTATATAATCCAGGAACGTACTTTATGTCCCTCTGTACCATCATCTCCTTCTCCTTATCGAAGACCCACATCATTTCTGTCACTGGTTCTACGGAACCGATGTAGGTATCGGGACGCAGTAGAATGTGTTCCAATTGCGATTTCTTTTGATAGATGCCTTCGATGGTCTTCTGCTTGGCAGCCTTGCTGTCGCCAGCTGCCCCATTCTCCATGGCTATACTAATTTTGGTACAATATACTCTTGGATATCTATAGATCAAGAAAAGTAGAGATTATGCACACATATAAAAAATTATATCTGCAAACTGCTAAAAAAATAGAATACAAGGTGGAAAAACAGCTCTGCTTTTTTCCTACAAATTAATCAAATTCAACCGTTTCACAGACTCTATTCTTCAACTGTTCAAGACTCTAATTTCGAGATCCGACGGAGAGGTGAAAATGCGTCTAGTACCAGGAGACGGAATAGATTACCGCAAGTAAAGACATCCACGTTGCAGAGAGCTTTGAAAAAAATGGCGGGAAAGGGTTATCATCTAATTGGCGCGATTTCGAGGAAAACAACAACCCCGTTTGTCACGGAAGACAGGGACACCTGTCCTCCTCTACCTCCTGCTCCTCCTCCTCCCTCCCCTTCACCGTAAATCGTGAAGGATCGTTGCGAAGCGCGAAAATCGCGGAACCGATACGGATGACTGTTACGGTGTACCTTCAGTGATCGCGCCTCAGCGCGCGTCAGTCAGGAGTGCGTCGCTCTCGCTACTTCGGCGGCGGCAGCGTCGGTTGTTTCTAGGACCGCAGGACCTCCATTCTTGAACCACAAACGCCGATAATTACTGGCATATCACAGGTGAGCGCGGGGGCGATCGTTTCGCTAGACGCACATCGACGAGCCACCCGACGATCCTGTTTCACTCGCTCGAACCGCCGGTGATCACCATCGGTTACGACGTGACAGACGAGGTACTTCTCGCTAACGTATACCACATACACTTCGCGCTTCGTGCATCGCGTCGTCCGCGCTTCCGCCGCTCACTTCGCGCTACTCGGCTTGCCTCCGCAAACAGAGCTACCAACTGACTTGTGCGACACGTTCTATACCCTTCCTGTTTTGTGTGCCTTCCATGATAACGCCTCGCGTAGGTCTGATTGGTTGATTGTTAGGGAACTTTCGAGGTACCTAGAAACTTTCACGGAAAATCAGGAATGCGGCCAACCCACGCGAGTCCGTGCACAAATAGCTCAAAAATTTATTTAAAATCTGCTTTGATCGAAAAATGAAAATAATCGTACTCAGCAATTCAAAAAAATTTTATCTTCAGGGTATCGATCATGTAATTTTTCCCCTAGGGCGGAAACGTGAAAAGTTGTTGTCTCTTTCCATTCAACACAATAGAAAGAGATAGTTACATGAAACTTTTCACGTTTCCGCCTCAAGGAAAAAGTTATAAGATTGCTGCCCTGATATATCATACAAAATGGACAAAAATTGAAAACAAAAATGGAAGATATAAATTTCGAGAAAATTCAACAAATACTGAACTTTTTTCTTTAGCGATTAATATCCGATAAATTTTGTGCGGTTAAATTCTTCCTTTTATGTGTCAGCAAACAAAAAATTAACAATTCTATTGATGTTAATAAAATGTTGCAAGTATCGCTAGAGTTAATCGCTAATTAAAACGTTCATCGTTAATATTTACCATTTATATCTGTGACAGAAACAAGAATCGAAAATATGGATTCCAAGATAATTCAAAGACAAGATACCAATTTTTTTTCTTTACTTCATTGATCAAAATCCAATAAAATTCACCTAGTTTAATTCTTCCTCTCAAGTGTTAGATAACAAAAAATTAAATTCTATCCGTGTTAATAAAATACTGCAGGTATCGCTCGAGCTAAACTAATTGTTTATCGCAAGCCTTATCCGATCTCTAAATATAATGGGACAAGGTAGAGGATATCATATTAATGGGAATAATTCTGGATACGCAATTCCTCAATAACGACGCATTTTTCTGAGGAGGCACGTGTTTTGTCGTGCTTACATTGTATCTTTATACAACTATTACTCTTAATCCATTATTTATCATACGGCAACTTTTTGCTTGCAAGATTGTTACTGTTGGATACTTCACTGCTTTGTTCGGTATTACATAAAAAAAAAATCTGTCGATAGTTTTATATGCCTGCTTTTCTATCGTAAACGCGCTATTAAAAAGGAGAAAAACGATACAAGCCTCAGTATTACGAGAACGGCAGAAAAGAAAGCATATAGATACGCGAATAATAAATCAGAGTTAAATACAAAATGAAATTCACTACTGCTGTCTCCGGTCTCGTGGGTGATTTTCGATTGGATTTTTCATAGCAGCAGATGTCCACATAGTTGAAAAATTGTCGAAATTCTTGCTAGGAGGGGCGCGGCTTAATGGAATGATGATTGGACGAATGAAGAGATCGGTAGTAGTGAGGAAGAGTACCTGTGGAAAAAAATCAAGTAGACTACATCATTTATATATATATGTGTATCGTGTATTTTGTAATTGTATAAATTATATTTATAAAATATTATATTTATCAATAATTAGTCGCGAAGCTGAATTAACAAAAATAGAACTAGACACTCAATTTTAAATTAATGTTGCATCTCCACAAACAAACGAACACTGGCGAATATGATAATATTCAGAAACAAACAAACAACATGTAGAGAGAGAGAGAAAGAGAGAGAGAAAGAGAGAGAGAGAGAGAGAGAGAGAGAGAAAGAGAGAGAGAGAGAGAGAGAGATTGCCGCTGTATAAATTTCGTAAAGTGACGACGCGCGAGAAAGCGCCAAGTTCCTATTATGCGGCAACTCACCAGCGGTTACAACGCGAATTGCACTGAGTTCGCGAATGAAGATTTTCGTTAGTACGGCTGGTGCCTCTGATTTTGGCGACCGCCACCACCTCTTTGCTTGCCGCCGTAGCCTGAGCCACCTGAAACAATACCGACACTGTGCCGTTAGTCTATGTTTATCTTTACAACACAAGTTTATGTAGCTACAATTATACGACTATAATTACACAAGTTAATAACGTAACAACAGATCGAGTTCTATAAAGTAGCGCACGCATATCTCGGTAGGAATAAACTACGCTACCAACAATCAAATACTACGAAGGAGGATATTACTACTGCTAATATAAGAACAAAGAGGCTACAGGCTAAGGTAGTAAGCTGTTATACTTTTCGAATCCATACCGTTCCTTTTGATACGCATCTCTCTGGAATTCTAATAACATTTGCCTTATCTTTTTTTCTTCGTGTTATTACAAAACAATAATTAAGCAACATGTATATTTATAAGCAAAAATAAAAAACAATATAAAAGCAAGACAAATAAAATTAATTTTTTTTACTTTAATGCTTCCACTAATCAAAACTAATCATTTACGTCAAGATTACATTTATCAAACTGAAATCTAGAGGGGGGGAGGGGATTAAATTGCTTTCGTTACAATCAAAGAGTTACTAGGATGGGTGCAATTCTAGCGGTGGCAAAGCTAAATAAAAAAAAAAGAGAGAGAGCTAAATAATGGGTAGTAAAATATATCAAGGAACGCTGTAATGCGTACCTTTACCGCGTACACCACCGCGCCCGCCCGCGTAGCCACCTTCGTAATTACCACCGCCATAGCCGTAGCCATCTGCGTTTCATGAAACACATCGTACAATGGAGTCAGTATCCGCACGTACCATCGAGATTTCAATGCATTGTAAGAAGTAATGAAATAAATAAATATCGTAACTGTGTAAAAAAAAATTAAAAATTCAAAGGGCAAGATTCTAATCGGAAAAAAAACCGATGCAAAGATACTCTCTGAAGATCGCCAGGATACTGACCATTTCATGACAGAAAGTACCTCACCCTAGGATTTATTCAAATTCAAATTTTCTTTTATAATTTCTGCTTATACGATAAAGAACAATAGATAATCACCACCATATCCGGTGTAATCATAACCTCCATAACCGCCGTAACCGCCGCTGTAGTAATCGTATCCCCCGTAACCGTCGTAACCACCACCGTAGCCGCCTTGGCCATAACCGCCACCGTAACCGCCTCCATAGCCCTGTCCCCAACCACCTTGTCCTCCGAATCCGCGACCCCGACCGCCACGAGCTCCTCTGCCACGGCTCATCATTCCCCCGCGCATTCCGGCCATACCGTCCAATTTAGGCGTTGCTTTCTTCACATCCACCTGGCAAAAGATCAAAATCGATAAAACAAATTGCATTTGTTGATTTATAAAATGTAACAGTTGAATTTCAAATTTAATAAATAAATAAAACATGAAAAGGCAAATGAAAGTTATAATTAATGTGCATATATTAACAATTCAATATAATACAATATTACTAAAGTGTTAAACACCTTAGGCCTGTTCTTCGTTGCTGCACTGGTGCAATAAGTTAGAATGAAACAAATATATTTTTTCTCATTCTAACTTATTGCACCAGTACAGCAGTACAGCTACCAAGAACAAGCCTCTTATTTAAAATTATTACTGTATTAAATTGCTAATATATATGCGCATTAACAATAGTGCCCGACTCTCGTTTGTTTTCCACTTGCTATTCTTATTAATTGATATTGCGAATTCTTTAATTATTTATTAATTAAATTCACAAACTCCTCGTTGTGTTAGATAGAAGACCAACAAAACTCACAGCTTTTCCATTGATGGTTTGTTTGGGTGTCTTAAGAAGTTCGTTGACCACTTGTTCCGATTCAAATGTAATAAAGCAGAACCCTTTCCTTTGATTCTTTGTCTTATCAAACGGCATCTCTACTTCAACAATCTTAAAAAAAAAGGGGGAAACATAAGCGACAATTCATTTTTCTTCGACTCATTTCTTGCGTCTGTTTCTGAGAGAAAAAAAGATTTACATTTCCAAATTGCGAGAAAAAGTTCTTAATATCGTCATCGGACAATTCCGTCGAGAGACCACCGACGAAAATTTTGCCATGTCTAGCTTTCGCTTTCTTAGGATCCACTTTTTTGTTATTGATGACATGATCGCCAGCTGACATAATCTGCAAATCATCAGATTCGTTTTAAGAACAATTAACATTATTTGTAACATTTAAAATACTTTTTATTTTAATAAAAACCATCGATTAAAAAAAATACCTTGTCGAGAGCTTCAGCCTTAGAAAAGACAATAAATGCAAAACCTCTCGATCTTCCTGTGTTAGGATCTGTTTTAACATTAATGCTCTCAATGTCACCATATGTACTAAAATGTTCTCTTAATTCCTCTGAAATTAACAACAAAAATAAAGATTAATGATACGGATAAAATACAAATTGTTAAAAATATAAAGTACTCACTGTCAGTGGTTTCCCAGCTTAAGCCACCAACAAATAATTTCCTGCAAACAATAAACAGAAATAAAATTTTTTAAGTAAATATAATGGATAACGCGTTTGCCGCCCTAACTCTCCAACCGCTAATGCGGTGCTATGATAATTGCGATATTATTTTAATTGAATTTTTTATAGGCACACAAATGTTAAAAGATAAACGAAAAAGAAAAATAGAAATTGAATTGTGCCTATCAATCATAGATCCTGATTATTTCCGGTCAACCTGCAAAGCAATGGAACTAATTTATTTTTACCAAAGAGAGAACAGAGATTTTCATTAAATAAAACCAATTGCTTCTACAAATTTAATATTGATTTAATGTCATATTCCAATGCAAATTAAAATTGTACTACAATTTAACAGAGTGCAAATTGATGATCCATGATGCTATATCTGGAGAAAGCACTGCAAAAAATTTTGGACTTGTATTTATACAAAGCACAATAAATCCCACCCATTTCCGATTGTAGGAAATTGGAATTTCAATTGCAGCGACATACAATGTAGGTTGTCCCAAGATTATAAATTTGGAAAAATAAACACGTTCCTTGCGTGTGAGACTAAACAAGAATTGTTATACTGACGATAAAAAAATAGTAAACGTTACAAGATACCAAGATATATCCCTAAAACAAATGAACTCTTATTAAGTTGAATGAAATATTATTGTACAAAATTACATATGCAGTTGCTACGCAATAGCGTAGTTAAAGTGAAGCTATGGAGAGACGGCGGCTTTGCGCACCACAAGTCAACTCGATTTATATTGCACCATATATATGTATATATGTTATATACATATATATAATACTTTCGTAAAAAATATTGAAGGAAAAGTTTTAGAAAAAAAGGTACATATGCATAAGTATGTTTATGTGTATACATGTGTGTGAGTGTAGTAGAAAAAAAAACGCATCAAAGAAAGCAAAGTACTGCTATTACAATGGTGATCCAAATAAGCTACACACAACTCCAGATGAGATATTCTGCTGCCCCTAAAGAAAATACAAATAACTTCTCTAAGTTACAAAAATCTCCCGATTATTAATTGGCCGAAATTATATAGTGGCATATGATGTAGATTGACTGCAACAACTCTATATTGGAAAAGCTAAAAATTAATTTTCCACAGATTACAACAGATTAATGTATTGGTCACTGCATGATTTTGCTCTGTTCTTATAATTCTCGTTCTTTGCTTTTTTTTATTTGACTTCTTTTTAAACAACATTATATATATTATTGTGCATTACATCAGACACTCGTACGCATACATATATATATATGATATTTTATATCTTACAGTTTGTTAAGAAGGCATTACATTACACACGACTTTTGTCTCGAGTCTCGAGTGATTTCATACTTTTCATCACATTCAAACAACAAGCTGCAATATGTACACACTTTGTACGTTTTTCTATCTTTTCCTTAAACTTTTTGCTTTTTTTTTCCGGCGATGTTAAGTCTGTACTTATATACGTATTTATCGAGATATATAATATATACATATGTCGGTTTTCATATCATCTATTGCTGATGATAAATACCATGGGTACCAGTCTCTCGCCGGTATCTGTTGTCAGGTCAGGTCACAGTTAGCCGGTTGCAAGCAGCCCGCCATAATCGCACTGGGACGTTTTGCCACCTGCAGACCAAGTCACAGAAACTGCGTTAATGGCGTTCCAGAGCCTAGCTGGAGATGTTTGCATTGGCCCTAGTGTCTCTGTGCATTTTTCATCATGCCCAAATATCACACTCGAATCAGCGGAAATTACTTTAAGTATACTCTGTATGTATGTATATCCAGCGTCAAGCGCGTGTCGCTGCGACACACGCGGTATGATTTGAGACTCAACAGGTAACATTTGACTCGACTTGATTTCCACAGCGCACACTTTTTCGTGTTGTGACGTAACATGGATGGACTTGAGAACTCGATGGCTCGATCGCTCACAATAATTTTCCGAACCCCAAAGCTCATTCACGGAAGCCTCACAGTTTCAATTCAGAGACAGAGATGCGCCCAAGGACACAAGCGTTCGGACGGATTTTTCGTCAATCGTTATCGAGCAATTGACTAGATCTGAATTTTCTCAACCGTAAACTGTTATACTGTGAATAAGGAAAGGATGACTCGTAGTAACTGATCAAACGTGGACTTTTCAAAATTACATTCTATAAAAAAAAATAGAAATACAATACAAATTATCTTATTTCTTACAGAATATTATATAAGTAAGATCTACAAGTAATACATACAAACTCTTTCAATCAATGACGAAATTGTGACTGCCCTCCATTAATTATAGGACTAGAAGAGAATTAATCGGCTGAATGAGAACAGAGAACAAAAGAGATTTTATAAAAAAAATTAGAAAGCTTGGAAAAAAAAAACATTGGACACATATCTCGTAATAAGTAACAATACATGTATGTAATCGTAATCACAGCATAATAATGAGTATATTATATATTTACCTTATTTTTATTCGTACTAAAGCAATACGTAAGATATCTCGAAACAGTTTTGCTACGAGTGTATAATCGATGGGTAATAAGTAGCAGCGAAATTGTTCAATTGCATAATTCACATTTGTTTATTGCTCTATATACAAAATATCTAATTTGCAAACATCTGTTTGCGATAATGGGGGAATAATACCGGAGCTGCGAAGTGACGTCAGAGATTTGTCGCGGTCCATGTACTCTCGGCGCTCAAACACGACGCGGCAAACATGAACGACGTTATCGCGTAGGAGGGAGAGAGTGATAGGGGAAGAGGAGAAGGGAGGGAGATGGGGTAGGCGGGGAGAAAGAAACAAAGCGGCAAAAAATCGAACGCGAGCGTGGAAAATGACGTACGTACACGCGGCGGGGCGCGAAGCGAAGCGGGTTTCCACGCGCTACGGGCGGCGTAAGCGAGAGAGAGAAAAAAAAAAAGAGATCGCGTTTGAGCTCACAACGAACGAGCGTAGCGTAACTACCCGCGCGGGCGGCGCCGGCGAACAAAAAGAAGCGCACCGGCGAGCGCATCGCGGCCGAGCGGCGCGGGCGGATCGCGCGAGCGAGCGATCGACGCCCGGTGCACGACCGATGCGCGCGGATTTTCATCTCGGTCTCGAACCGGCCCCATCGCCATCTTGTCCGGCTCATGTCGGAAGCGAGGGAGCCGCTACCGCCGCGGGGGACGCCGAACGATTTCGCGGGAAACCCGCCTCGATTGGACCCGAGTCTGCGGACGGACACGCCGTTGTCGGATGATCACCGAGGGCATCGGAGTCGCGCCCGAATCGCGCGGCGTCGGGTCTCTCACGAGAGCCGGTACAGACGGGATTGGATGGAAGAGATCTTACCTATCCTCCTGCGAATCTGCCTGGCCATTCTCCACGGCGTCCCCGCCGCCACCGATGCCGCCGCTCTCGGCATCGCCGTTCTTCTCGAAATTTTGCTCCGCAACGTCCTCACTGAAGTCCTTGTTCTCTTGCTGATCAGCCATTGTTTACAGCCGCGTTACGCGCACTCGCCGGGTGTCAACGAATACGAGAGGAAGATCGGAAAAGATAGAAAATTATTACAATTACACTCAGATCGGTGGACGACTGCAGCGAGACGAGTCCACGGCAAGGAGCAAAGAGAGATAGATGGAAGAATGGAATGCCCGCGATGAATTCCGCGAAACGCCGGCGACAGACCTGCCTCCTGTTGACAGGATAGCGAAAACTGCGCGCAGGCAACCGCGTTCTCTACAGCCAATCGGAAACGCACTCTGCTCCGGCGCTCGACCAATCGGAACGGAAGGAACGAGTGGATTCCGTCATCTATTGGACAAATCCGGAAATTGTAAGTACTTAAGCCTTCGGCACTTGATACGATTTTTCATGGTAGATTGCATACAAAATTCCGATTAATTTATAAAAAAAAGTAACCAACAATTTTACCTGTTACGTGTGTCATGTTGTTTACCTTTTGTACTTTTCAAACGTACACTCGTGCCGTTTTTAAGCAACGCGAAAAATCTCAAAAATTTTTACCAATTAATTACGATCGAAAGTCGGAAGTCACATGCACATTTACAGCACTTCCGCCGCGCGCGCGCATCGGGTTTTTGGGCGCCGCGCCATCAGACGGCGCTGCTGGCGACGAGGTCGGCGACGAAAAGTTTGTTGGCCTCCGGTCAGCACCTGGCCTCTCGCGCGATGATTAGATTAATTAGATTGTACGGTTAAGATCTAGTCTAGTTTGTAGGAAACGACCGGGTTACACCTGTTGTTGTTATTATGGCTTCCCTGGTCGCGGATTACGGGACCTCCGGCTCCGACGGCGAGACGGACGACGTTTCGAACGATGCGTAAGTTTGGGCCGTTGCGTAGAATTGCCCCCAATTAATTGCTTCTGTCCTGATTTCTTTGTTTGTTACTTTTTTGCGCTCGCTTGTGAGCGCCCGCTCCGACTTAATTCTCCGGGAAATGAGTAAGTAAATATCTCTCCTCGTGAAGAGCTGCCGAAAGTCGAAAGTTTGACAGATTACGTAAACGCGAAGTCTGACACGACACAAAAGATACAATTTGCCAAGCATTCGTGTTTTGAGTTCAACAACCGGTATATACGTACAGAATGCGGCTTGTTCTTTGTAATCTGATATTGCCTCACCGTTAGCTTTAAGGGTACGGAGGAGTTTGCGTCGGAGAAGGAGGAGGACGAAGAAGAGGAAGAGGATAGTAAGGAGGAGAACGACAGGGATAACGTTGGACACGTGAGAATAACTGAAACGACAGCTTCCAAAGAAAAGCTTCCATTGCCCACGCCAGACTTCAACAGCGCACCTACACTACTGAGGACATCAGTATTCCTGAATCCATTTGTCGAGGCAGAGCGGGCAAAGAGCGCAATCCTGGAGAAGCACGTAAAGATGACGCCAACACTGGATGACACAAAGATGATTAACGGACGCAAGATTTGCTGGAACTATCGAAAGGGCCGCTGCCGTTTTGGCCATAATTGCACCTTTGCCCACGACTCCGATTTACATCGTAGCGCGGCTGAACTGGAAGCCCTGCGGACGCCACAAGAGACGCTGGTCTGTCAGACTCGATATAACGGACAACAGCAACATCAACAGATACAGCAGATATTGCCATCCATAAATGATGATGAGAACGAGGTAGATCAGGAGAATAATCAGACGGCGAACAGAAAGCGTAAAAAGAGGCCTGGCCTGTGCCAACTGTTGCTTCCGAGTAAAAAAGTCTACAAGCAGTTCAAAGCACAACAACAGCAGCAACAGCAAACCAAAACTAGATGAACGCTATCTCTTTATTTGGTATTGTAGTAGGAGATAACATTGTCTTCTAGCTGAGTTGTTAACCTATACTTTTTTTACGAATTGGAAAGTACGCGCACTGAGCAATTTTCTGTGCAAGGTAATATTAAATAGATTTTGTGGAGGCTTTTAATGAACAAAAAGAATAATGAAAAAATTTTTTTGGAAAGAATAATTAGAAGAAATTTTAGAAAAAAATTTATGTAAACAAAAATTATTGAAGTAAAAAAGATTATTGTGAACAATTTTAAATTTTGCTCGTATTCGTTTTTAAGAATTAAATTTAAAAGGTTTTTTTATCGCAAAGTGGAAGCCATTAGTGTACAGCAACAAGATCTCGTGTATCTTACTTAGAATTTAGATTAACATTTAATTAAAAACAGTTGCGCGCACACAAAATCATAGCTATATAAAGGAAAACGAAGAAATTTCGACTTATGCTTCCAATACGAACAAACGTGCGATGTGTAGGATAGAAACTTTGTTTGAGAAACTTTTATCTTGTATAAATTTGTAGAATATCCAATACATTTACAAAAATGTATTTACGCATATGCAGTCTTTTTAAGATTCGTCTTGTAATGCAACAAGCATAGAAAATGTCTTCTCATTAGTTTGTTTTCCCATTTAGTTCATTACTAGCTAATTCTTTATTAAATAATAATTTACTTGATTACATTATTCGTTCATTCGAGAATATCAAATAACATTCTAGAATGGAATTCATACACAGAGTGTATATTGCAATGATACATGAAAATATTTGACGAATTTGGAGAGTATATTCTGTTTTCCACATTCTTTTCAAATAGGAAGAAATATTCTGTGTTTACCTGACAACAATACTTCCATGCGTTTCTGTGAATTTAGGATTAATCCAAGTGTAATCGCTTGATTACATCCCTCCCTTTTTTAGACAAACATTTATTTTATATTTTCTTGTACTGATTGATCGATAAGACAAATTCGATACTCCGAGTTAGATGTAATTACAATACCTGTAGATATTGCGAATAATGAAGAAGTTCATTTACCAATACATTAATCTTTCTAACGAGAAAATAACTATGATAATAAAGGGAGAGAAAATAGAAGGATCATTGACAAACTGAGTGTTTACTCATCTGTATCCACTCTAAGTGATTAAACAGTGTTTTACTAACTACATGTTACTTATCTGTTGAAAAAGAGAAACATAACAAGTAATGATATATTAAAATAGAAGAAGCAGTGAATATCTAAGAATTTATCTAAACTATTGTGACTCAAAAGAGGCTCTTCGGGGATTTCCGAGAATTTCTAAAAGGTTGCCAATAAATGATTCAGCTGTGCTGAAACAATATCTTGTCTTAATTTGTATTCTTTTCTTCTATACCCATTTTATCAGTAAAATATATAATAAGGGCATAAATTAGAAGACTAGTGCAGCTAAAAAAGTAAATGTTTTTCAGGTTTATCTTAATTAAATAAAAATTTATAACAATGTGCTTTGTTAATTTTTCATCCAGTTTATACACATAAAATAGAAATAAACTTCAAACATTTAAAAAGAAGGATCTCTCGAAAAGTCTTAGATAATGTTCATCACAGGTGAAGAAATATAAGACATGATAGGCACGTGACATTGTTTTATTAGACGCTTACGGGTACAACGTTCTGTTGTTCAGATCCATTATCTACGTAAACTGAGTGCGCGTTGATAACTCACTGTTGCATCATCGAATGAAAATATAGACTTTCGTGTTTCTATACACATATATATGTATTTATATATATATATACATATATATTTCTCTTTCTTTTTATTTCCGCGAATGAATGTTTCACAGGCACTTTGTCTCTAAACAGTGGCAAAAATTTATGAATGATCAGAGAGTTTGGCGTGTAGAAA
Organism: Monomorium pharaonis; assembly: GCF_013373865.1. Taxonomy (NCBI): domain Eukaryota; kingdom Metazoa; phylum Arthropoda; class Insecta; order Hymenoptera; family Formicidae; genus Monomorium; species Monomorium pharaonis. The sequence continues at coordinate 19,789 of NW_023416052.1, forward strand.
ATGCGAAAGCGACACGTGTGGGTAAGCGTCATCGCAGAATTCATCACCAACTTTTTAAGGTCACGAGCGAAATATACGGGATCTCGCAAAACACCTTTCTATCATTTCTATCGCAATCTTTTTTCCAGCAAATCTTTTGTTCCGCTATCTGTGAGATCTCTCGCAATTACATCGACAATACATATTACAATTAATCACAGAAATGGTAGATTTGACAAAAATAATTGCGCCACATTATATACAATTAAATTAATTATTTCTATTGGCAAGCACCTTATTAAGTACTGATATATTCAATTGTTAAAAGTTCGCCACGATTGTAACAACAGGCTATTATACGACATTGCCATATTTTTTTGAGTGAGTTATCAGATTGTAATTTTTTGAGATCTAAAAAATTAAGATCTCCTATATACTAAAGAAATATATACAAATCTTAAAAATCTCGCTAATACTCTATAAAAAGAGAAAACTTTGGTTTGATAAAAGAGAAAATCACTTAATTGTTCGAAAATATTTCGAATACAACTTTGTACTATCTTCTTCAATCCTTAAAATCTGAAAATTTTATAATTCAATTTTCTTTTATAAATGTAATCGAAAACTCGGAAAAATTTAATTTCCAAGATATAAAAAAGAGATAATAAATATATATGTTAGAAATCTTTAAAAGCAATAATAACAAAAAAGTTATACAAATTTTAATTTTTTTTCAACTAACAAAAAAATTATTACTCCACAATCAACCAAGCTAATTTTAATCTAAACATTTGAGAAATTCATTATCTTCGGTCTTAATTAAAAATAACAAGAATTCCTTATATTTGCGAGGAGCTTGTATCAAAGTTGTCGCGAGTGAATTGGTGTTTCTAGAATTTTGTAAAATATCTTAATATATCAATTTTGTCTGATACAGAGAAATTTATATGTATAATTGCTAAAGATCTGATAGCTCACTTTAAAACTTGTAACTTCGATATTGCATTACAGTATCACCTACGTATCGTAAAATACTACAATATCGTTGGAACGTAAATTAAAATCTTTTGTGACTTTCCTTTTTTTTGACATTAAGTACGTTACAGACATATTTAACACATTTGAATTCTTTGTAAAAGGATTTTGCGATAAATCCTAAGAGAATTTTCTAACCATTCCCTAGGATATGTAGCCCGATAGCGTCGCTCAAATGCTCGATATTTCTTTCTTTTTATGACTTGCGTTCCCAAACGCCGTTTTCTTGTAATACGATACGCGCATTTCTCTATCACAATCATTCTTCCGAGCTCGAAAATTGTTGGACAATACTTGAGGCATATAAAGAGTAAACTAAAGAGTAAAATAAAGTACAAATACTTGGTGCGTCAATGCACATCGCTCGTTCAGTGGAGCTGTATTACGAACCTGTTAAGACCTCGTTTCATCAATGTCGTGCAACCTTAACTCTTACATCTCGGTTCATTTCTTTAACTTTCAACTCAATCTTAATTTTCTCTTTCTCGAAATTTCAAAATTAAAAAAAAAGCCATGAATGAATTATGATAAAATTTAATCTTCGTGTACCACCAGAAATCCATTTTACATATCACAAAGAGTTTGACGAAAGACAACATTGATCAACATTTTTCTTCAAAAATTTTTTTAATCTGAAATTTTAAAGATTCTTAAAATTGTAAGAAAGCGTTAGAGAGATTGAAAAATTTTATTATTCAAAAATCTTTTAAATATTTTGAGATTTTCAAAATTTTCCGTGCGAATTTCGTCATGTACTCAACAGATTTGCATTGGATCTTGATGCTGATCCAAGTTTAATCGACGTTGACGAAACTGGCCGTAAGAATTTTCACAAAAATTTCTTAAGTACGACACGCAAGTTTGATTAAAAAATAGATATCTGTGTGAAATTTTAGAAATCTATCGCGCTAATAGTTGTTTACTCAATATTAATGCAGATAATTCGCGCCGATACTGATAACGTTAAGTTCTTGCTACAGTTCGGAATTATTCGCGAATTGCTTATTATTAAGAGATTTATTATTTCTTAATTTTCTGCATGTCCCTCCATTAGAATCCGTTCTTCTGCGGTTTAGCAATCTTCAATTGCCGCAGACCCTCTGGCTTCATGGTTGAATCACCATTGCGAATTTCCGGCTGTTGATCGTTGCCGTTTATATTACATCGCTCGGCGAACGTCGCCTTACCATTCGTGAGACCGCCATTAACGCTTTTGCTGACGATCGCCTGTTGACGGTTCATCGAATCCAATGCACCGCTAGCTTTGTCGAGTCCGTTGCTTTGTATTTCGGTCGTTATACTCTTCAAAATCGGAATACCTTGACTCTCTGGCGACTGCACGATGCCTGCGAAATGAAACGGCGTGCGTTATTCATGTGTATTCAGATATAGCTGTTTCTATCATTAGTAATCTCGGATAATCGTTATTATTTCATACAGTTGAAATGCATGAAACCTGAATGACCGGAAAAGTTTAAACTATAAAAAGTGAAACTTAATTCTAGTCCGAATATAACAGATATTCGAAAATATATTGTAGAATATATTTATGTAACAAAAATATACATGTCATAATTATAGAGTTTAAGTACCATGACAGTATTTATTGGTGCTGTTCCATTCTTCGCGCAAGCTAAGGTTAAACATGCTATAATCCGGGTTGCCGGTGACCTCTTTTTCGATCTTCAGGAAATGAGGCAAGATATTTTTCAGCTCGTCGCCCGCCTTTGCCGTGTACGTCTCGAGTAACATCAATCCCCGACATCTGCAAAGTGTGTGCGTCTTTTCTTCTCTTATGATAAATAAATACATACATGAGAACAAAACGAAAGATCTTAACAGAAAAAATCTGTCGTAATATTTGATTGATAATCTAAAACCTTGGTATTAATTATAACTGAGCTATTTATTGTAACTGTACTTTGCATGCAAACGATAAAACAGAAAAACTAATCATGCAAAATATCTTGTATTTACAAAGTACTTTTTTTATTAATTCCTCTATAAATATAGAATCCACTTTTCCCTCGGAAGTGGATAGAGATTTTAGTTTAATGTTTTAATTCATGCAATTATGGAAATACTAAGATATTACCTGGGATGCGCCGGTTCTCTGTATATGTCTAACTGATAATACTGATTATTGATGAGGAAGCAACGGCGACGTTTGAAGATAGTGAAATGCGAGTCATCGCGCTGGGCCAACATATTCAGGTAATCTCGGTGCGTCAATTGGGTCTTCACCTCGATTACTTGGCCGCACATTTTCGGCCGGCGAAGCGTATGAATGTATGACCAGTGACCTTAAAGAATAAAAAATTCAAATTAAATCGTCATTCAAATCCTCGTCAAGAAAAATGCAGTGCTGACCGATGCACCGTTAACTCGCAAATGCAAAAGAATATTGAATTATCCAGTAATAATAAATACAAAATTAATTCTCCCTTTCAAATGATAATATTGCTTTAAATGAACAACTGGATCGCAATAAAAGAGAGAACAAAGAGCTTTTCATCGTTTGTACGGTGATTCACCTTTCTGGCCGCGCTTGCGTAGACGAGCCTGCATCTTAGGATTATTGCTCTGGAGGTAATTATGCACGACGTCGAAGTCCTGGAAAGCCGGGAACTGGATGTCCGCCGGCAGCGGCGCCTTCACAAGGAACTTGACCTTGCGGCTGCTCGAGCGCAACCGGTCGCCGGTGTCGATGCCCAGTTTCTGGCACACGCACTCGATCATCCGGCAGATTTTCGTCTCAAAATCCTGCGAGTTGTCGATAACGTCGAAGTACGGGTGGCCAACCCAGGCGGCCGCGGCCTTGTAGTCGAGGTCGCGAGCGAGTCCGACACCCTCGGAGCGACACGCGTGCTCCTCCGTGGAGTAGAATTCCTCAGCACCGTTCGCGGCCGAAACCATGTGGATGATCTGGTTGTACCTGGTCAAACACGAGACAGAAAACGGGATGCTTTACTGATATATTGAAACTATATTAAGACACGTAAAATATAATACAAATATGTACGAACAAAATCCGTTGCAACAAAACCATTCACAAACTTTCTTGTATTGTTAACTTTACCTGTTGTCCCTTAGTTCGACATTATTCCATCCGTTCGAGGCCATCATGAGCTCCCACTTATCCTTCGAAATGACTGCAAAATTTCTCTCATTAATCTTTCATCTCTGGGAGAACTAACTTAATTAAATAGTTTTAAACAGTTTAATTAAAGATTTGTACTAACAGGCGGAGGCGTCCATCGCACCACGATCACAGATAATCAAGCAATTCCGCGAACAACTTTCACCCAGTTGAAAGAACGTGTTCTCGATTTGTATCATCGTGCGCAAAAGATTTTCCTGAAATTTGAATGCTGCAACATACGTAATGAAAGAAAATGCAACATTATACGGATGAATGTTCTCGCTCGTTTCGTAGTGTTTTCTTTGGGGAGGAGGACGATCTGCATGACGTGGACACTTCGGCGATACTTGAAGCGCTAGCCTGAATAATCGCGTCACATTTATCTTGATATAAAGGGAGCGTAAAGCTTTAAGGAGGAAAGCCCTTGAAATGTGTAGCTCAATAGACTTCCATAGGAGCGATATTTTTGGCGACTTATACTGGCGAGTGTACATACTAGTTCAGTTGTCTAAAAGACGTCTTGTGGATCCCCGGGTTAAAGCCCTTTTCAAGCGAGATTCTAGCGAGACGGACGGACGATCCTCTCCTCTTTCCTTCAAGTGACACGAAAAGGAAAACAAAATTCGCAAATTTTGAATCGATCTCTTTCATATGTAAAAGCCCCTCGATTTTGTTACATATTATATTTTGCCAACAATTTTGAAAGAGACGGGAAAATATGTGTAACTTATCCTTGAAAAGCTCTCATCTCGTGATTGACAGATGAAATTATTCGTTCCAGGATACAAAAGTACGCGAGGATACGTCTTTCTCGTCGGTTCTAGAGAGTGCCTTGTGTGTGATGGCCGAGACACAATGAAGTGTAAACATAAAGACGTAAGAAATAAGGAATAAAATATATACATAAAATAAATATATCGCCGACACGTGGGACTAAATGTATATAGCGCACAAAGCTACGAGAAGCGATCGATAAATAGGAAGATGCGACTAATAAGGGATAAAATAAGCTACCCTACGTCTACTAGACGGCATGAGAAAGTCTACCGATATTAC
>NW_023416053.1:0-16643 GCF_013373865.1 Monomorium pharaonis
ATTATTTTGCCCGAAAAACTTGAATTTTTAAGGCTACACGTCAAGTGCTAATCAAATATCGACAGATCTATTTATTTTAACGTAATTCTCATATAGTTCGGGACGCGTACAATATGTTTCTATAAAGTTTAGGTGTTATAATTAATTAAAACATTTTTTAAACAATTATTTTGCCCGAAAAACTTGAATTTTTAAGGCTACACGTCAAGTGCTAATCGAATATCGACAGATCTATTTATTTTAACGTTATTTTCATATAGTTCGGGACGCGTACAATATGTTTCTATAAAGTTTAGGTGTTATAATTAAGTAAAACATTTTTTAAACAATTATTTTGCCCAAAAAACGTGAATTTTTAAAGCTACACGTCAAGTGCTAATCGAATATCGACAGATCTATTTATTTTAACGTAATTCTCATATAGTTCGGGACGCGTACAATATGTTTCTATAAAGTTTAGGTGTTATAATTAATTAAACCATTTTTTAAACAATTATTTTGCCCGAAAAACTTGAATTTTTAAGGCTACACGTCAAGTGCTAATCGAATATCGACAGATCTATTTAATTTAACGTTATTTTCATATAGTTCGGGACGCGTACAATATGTTTCTATAAAGTTTAGGTGTTATAATTAATTAAAACATTTTTTAAACAATTATTTTGCCCAAAAAACTTGAATTTTTAAGGCTACACGTCAGATGCTAATCGAATATCGACAGATCTATTTATTTTAACGTAATTCTCATATAGTTCGGGACGCGTACAATATGTTTCTATAAAGTTTAGGAGTTATAATTAATTAAAACATTTGTTAAACAATTATTTTGCCCGAAAAACTTGAATTTTTAAGGCTACACGTCAAGTGCTAATCGAATATCGACAGATCTATTTATTTTAAAGTAATTCTCATATAGTTCGGGACGCGTACAATATGTTTCTATAAAGTTTAGGTGTTATAATTAATTAAAACATTTGTTAAACAATTATTTTGCCCAAAAAACTTGAATTTCTAAGGCTACACGTCAAGTGCTAATCTAATATCGACAGATCTATTTATTTTAACGTAATTCTCATATAGTTCGGGACGCGTACAATATGTTTCTATAAAGTTTAGGTGTTATAATTAATTAAAACATTTGTTAAACAATTATTTTGCCCGAAAAACTTGAATTTTTAAGGCTACACGTCAAGTGCTAATCGAATATCGACAGGTCTTTTTATTTTAACGTTATTTTCATATAGTTCGGGACGCGTACAATATGTTTCTATAAAGTTTAGGTGTTATAATTAATTAAAACATTTTTTAAACAATTATTTTGCCCGAAAAACTTGAATTTCTAAGGCTACACGTCAAGTGCTAATCGAATATCGACAGATCTATTTATTTTAAGGTAATTCTCATATAGTTCTGGGCGCCTACAATATGTTTCTAAAAAGTTTAGATGTTATAATTAATTGAAACATTTTGTAAACAATTATTTTGCCCGAAAAACTTGAATTTTTAAGGCTACACGTCAAGTGCTAATCGAATATCGACAGATCTATTTATTTTAACGTAATTCTCATATAGTTCGGGACGCGTACAATATGTTTCTATAGAGTTAGGGTGATATAATTAATAAAAACATTTTTTAAACAATTATTTTACCCGAAAAACTTGAATTTCTAAGGCTACACGTCAAGTGCTAATCGAATATCGACAGATCTATTTATTTTAACGTAATTCTCATATAGTTCGGGACGCGTACAATATGTTTCTATAAAGTTTAAGTGTTATAATTAATTAAAACATTTTTTAAACAATTATTTTGCCCGAAAAACTTGAATTTTTAAGGCTACACGTCAAGTGCTAATCGAATATCGACAGATCTATTTATTTTAACGTTATTTTCATATAGTTCGGGACGCGTACAATATGTTTCTATAAAGTTTAGGTGTTATAATTAATTAAAACATTTTTTAAAACAATTATTTTGTCCAAAAAACTTGAATTTTTAAGGCTACACGTCAAGTGCTAATCGAATATCGACAGATCTATTTATTTTAACGTAATTCTCATATAGTTCGGGACGCGTACAATATGTTTCTATAGAGTTCGGGTGATATAATTAATAAAAACATTTTTTAAACAATTATTTTGCCCGAAAAACTTGAATTTCTAAGGCTACACGTCAGGTGCTAATCGAATATCGACAGATCTATTTATTTTAACGTAATTCTCATATAGTTCGGAACGCGTACAATATGTTTCTATAAAGTTTAGGTGTTATAATTAATTAAAACATTTGTTAAACAATTATTTTGCCCGACAAACTTGAATTTCTAAGGCTACACGTCAAGTGCTAATCGAATATCGACAGATCTATTTATTTTAACGTAATTCTCATATAGTTCGAGACGCGTACTATATGTTTCTATAAAGTTTAGGTGTTATAATTAATTGAAACATTTTTTAAACAATTATTTTGCCCGAAAAACTTGAATTTCTAAGGCTACACGTAAAGTGCTAATCGAATATCGACAGATCTATTTATTTTAACGTAATTCTCATATAGTTCGGGACACGTACAATATGTTTCTATAAAGTTTAGGAGTTATAATTAATTAAAACATTTGTTAAACAATTATTTTGCCCAAAAAACTTGAATTTTTAAGGCTACACGTCAAGTGCTAATCGAATATCAACAGATCTATTTATTTTAAAGTAATTCTCATATAGTTCGGGACGCGTACAATATGTTTCTATAAAGTTTAGGTGTTATAATTAATTAAAACATTTGTTAAACAATTATTTTGCCCGACAAACTTGAATTTCTAAGGCTACACGTCAAGTGCTAATCGAATATCGACAGATCTATTTATTTTAACGTAATTCACATATAGTTCGGGACGCGTACAATATGTTTCTATAAAGTTTAGGAGTTATAATTAATTAAAACATTTGTTAAACAATTATTTTGCCCAAAAAACTTGAATTTTTAAGGCTACACGTCAAGTGCTAATCGAATATCGACAGATCTATTTATTTTAAAGTAATTCTCATATAGTTCGGGACGCGTACAATATGTTTCTATAAAGTTTAGGTGTTATAATTAATTAAAACATTTGTTAAACAATTATGTTGCCCGAAAAACTTGAATTTTTAAGGCTACACGTCAAGTGCTAATCGAATATCGACAGGTCTTTTTATTTTAACGTTATTTTCATATAGTTCGGGACGCGTACAATATGTTTCTATAAAGTTTAGGTGTTATAATTAATTAAAACATTTTTTAAACAATTATTTTGCCCGAAAAACTTGAATTTCTAAGGCTACACGTCAAGTGCTAATCGAATATCGACAGATCTATTTATTTTAAAGTAATTCTCATATAGTTCTGGGCGCCTACAATATGTTTCTAAAAAGTTTAGATGTTATAATTAATTGAAACATTTTGTAAACAATTATTTTGCCCGAAAAACTTGAATTTTTAAGGCTACACGTCAAGTGCTAATCGAATATCGACAGATCTATTTATTTTAACGTTATTTTCATATAGTTCGGGACGCGTACAATATGTTTCTATAAAGTTTAGGTGTTATAATTAATTAAAACATTTTTTAAACAATTATTTTGCCCAAAAAACTTGAATTTTTAAGGCTACACGTCAAGTGCTAATCGAATATCGACAGATCTATTTATTTTAACGTAATTCTCATATAGTTCGGGACGCGTACAATATGTTTCTATAGAGCTCGGGTGATATAATTAATAAATACATTTTTTAAAAAATTATTTTGCCCGAAAAACTTGAATTTCTAAGGCTACACGTCAAGTGCTAATCGAATATCGACAGATCTATTTATTTTAACGTAATTCTCATATAGTCCGGGACGCGTACTATATGTTTCTATAAAGTTTAGGTGTTATAATTAATTGAAACATTTGTTAAACAATTATTTTGCCCGAAAAACTTGAATTTTTAAGGCTACACGTCAAGTGCTAATCGAATATCGACAGATCTATTTATTTTAACGTAATTCTCATGTAGTTCGAAGAGCGTACAATATGTTTCTATAAAGTTTAGGTGTTATAATTAATTGAAACATTTGTTAAACAATTATTTTGCCCGAAAAACTTGAATTTTTAAGGTTACACGTCAAGTGCTAATCGAATATCGACAGATCTATTTATTTTAACGTAATTCTCATATAGTTCGGGACGCGTACAATATGTTTCTATAGAGTTCGGGTGATATAATTAATAAAAACATTTTTTAAACAATTATTTTGCCCGAAAAACTTGAATTTCTAATGCTACACGTCAAGTGCTAATCGAATATCGACAGATCTATTTATTTTAACGTAATTCTCATATAGTTCGGGACGCGTACAATATGTTTCTATAGAGTTAGGGTGATATAATTAATAAAAACATTTTTTAAACAATTATTTTGCCCGAAAAACTTGAATTTTTAAGGCTACACGTCAAGTGCTAATCGAATATCGACAGATCTATTTATTTTAACGTAATTCTCATATAGTTCGGGACGCGTACAATATGTTTCTATAGAGTTCGGGTGATATAATTAATAAAAACATTTTTTAAACAATTATTTTGCCCGAAAAACTTGAATTTCTAAGGCTACACGTCAGGTGCTAATCGAATATCGACAGATCTATTTATTTTAACGTAATTCTCATATAGTTCGGAACGCGTACAATATGTTTCTATAAAGTTTAGGTGTTATAATTAATTAAAACGTTTGTTAAACAATTATTTTGCCCGACAAACTTGAATTTCTAAGGCTACACGTCAAGTGCTAATCGAATATCGACAGATCTATTTATTTTAACGTAATTCTCATATAGTTCGGGACGCGTACTATATGTTTCTATAAAGTTTAGGAGTTATAATTAATTAAAACATTTGTTAAACAATTATTTTGCCCGAAAAACTTGAATTTTTAAGGCTACACGTCAAGTGCTAATCGAATATCGACAGATCTATTTATTTTAAAGTAATTCTCATATAGTTCGGGACGCGTACAATATGTTTCTATAAAGTTTAGGAGTTATAATTAATTAAAACATTTGTTAAAACAATTATTTTGCCCGAAAAACTTGAATTTTTAAGGCTACACGTCAAGTGCTAATCGAATATCGACAGATCTATTTATTTTAACGTAATTCTCATATAGTTCGGGACGCGTACAATATGTTTCTATAAAGTTTAAGTGTTATAATTAATTAAAACATTTGTTAAACAATTATTTTGCCCAAAAAACTTGAATTTCTAAGGCTACACGTCAAGTGCTAATCGAATATCGACAGATCTATTTATTTTAACGTAATTCTCATATAGTTCGGGACGCGCACAATATGTTTCTATAGAGTTAGGGTGATATAATTAATAAAAACATTTTTTAAACAATTATTTTGCCCGAAAAAACTTGAATTTCTAAGGCTACACGTCAAGTGCTAATCGAATATCGACAGATCTATTTATTTTAACGTAATTCTCATATAGTTCGGGACGCGTACAATATGTTTCTATAAAGTTTAAGTGTTATAATTAATTAAAACATTTTTTAAACAATTATTTTGCCCGAAAAACTTGAATTTTAAGGCTACACGTCAAGTGCTAATCGAATATCGACAGATCTATTTATTTTAACGTTATTTTCATATAGTTCGGGACGCGTACAATATGTTTCTATAAAGTTTAGGTGTTATAATTAATTAAAAACATTTTTTAAACAATTATTTTGTCCAAAAAACTTGAATTTTTAAGGCTACACGTCAAGTGCTAATCGAATATCGACAGATCTATTTATTTTAACGTAATTCTCATATAGTTCGGGACGCGTACAATATGTTTCTATAAAGTTTAGGTGTTATAATTAAGTAAAACATTTTTTAAACAATTATTTTGCCCAAAAAAACGTGAATTTTAAAGCTACACGTCAAGTGCTAATCGAATATCGACAGATCTATTTATTTTAACGTAATTCTCATATAGTTCGGGACGCGTACAATATGTTTCTATAAAGTTTAGGTGTTATAATTAATTAAACCATTTTTTAAACAATTATTTTGCCCGAAAAACTTGAATTTTTAAGGCTACACGTCAAGTGCTAATCGAATATCGACAGATCTATTTAATTTAACGTTATTTTCATATAGTTCGGGACGCGTACAATATGTTTCTATAAAGTTTAGGTGTTATAATTAATTAAAACATTTTTTAAACAATTATTTTGCCCAAAAAACTTGAATTTTTAAGGCTACACGTCAGATGCTAATCGAATATCGACAGATCTATTTATTTTAACGTAATTCTCATATAGTTCGGGACGCGTACAATATGTTTCTATAAAGTTTTAGGAGTTATAATTAATTAAAACATTTGTTAAACAATTATTTTGCCCGAAAAACTTGAATTTTTAAGGCTACACGTCAAGTGCTAATCGAATATCGACAGATCTATTTATTTTAAAGTAATTCTCATATAGTTCGGGACGCGTACAATATGTTTCTATAAAGTTTAGGTGTTATAATTAATTAAAACATTTGTTAAACAATTATTTGCCCAAAAAACTTGAATTTCTAAGGCTACACGTCAAGTGCTAATCTAATATCGACAGATCTATTTATTTTAACGTAATTCTCATATAGTTCGGGACGCGTACAATATGTTTCTATAAAGTTTAGGTGTTATAATTAATTAAAACATTTGTTAAACAATTATTTTGCCCGAAAAACTTGAATTTTTAAGGCTACACGTCAAGTGCTAATCGAATATCGACAGGTCTTTTTATTTTAACGTTATTTTCATATAGTTCGGGACGCGTACAATATGTTTCTATAAAGTTTAGGTGTTATAATTAATTAAAACATTTTTTAAAACAATTATTTGCCCGAAAAACTTGAATTTCTAAGGCTACACGTCAAGTGCTAATCGAATATCGACAGATCTATTTATTTTAAGGTAATTCTCATATAGTTCTGGGCGCCTACAATATGTTTCTAAAAAGTTTAGATGTTATAATTAATTGAAACATTTTGTAAACAATTATTTTGCCCGAAAAACTTGAATTTTTAAGGCTACACGTCAAGTGCTAATCGAATATCGACAGATCTATTTATTTTAACGTAATTCTCATATAGTTCGGGACGCGTACAATATGTTTCTATAGAGTTAGGGGTGATATAATTAATAAAACATTTTTTAAACAATTATTTTACCCGAAAAACTTGAATTTCTAAGGCTACACGTCAAGTGCTAATCGAATATCGACAGATCTATTTATTTTAACGTAATTCTCATATAGTTCGGGACGCGTACAATATGTTTCTATAAAGTTTAAGTGTTATAATTAATTAAAACATTTTTTAAAACAATTATTTTGCCCGAAAAACTTGAATTTTTAAGGCTACACGTCAAGTGCTAATCGAATATCGACAGATCTATTTATTTTAACGTTATTTTCATATAGTTCGGGACGCGTACAATATGTTTCTATAAAGTTTAGGTGTTATAATTAATTAAAACATTTTTTAAACAATTATTTTGTCCAAAAAACTTGAATTTTAAGGCTACACGTCAAGTGCTAATCGAATATCGACAGATCTATTTATTTTAACGTAATTCTCATATAGTTCGGGACGCGTACAATATGTTTTCTATAGAGTTCGGGTGATATAATTAATAAAAACATTTTTTAAAAAACAATTATTTTGCCCGAAAAACTTGAATTTCTAAGGCTACACGTCAGGTGCTAATCGAATATCGACAGATCTATTTATTTTAACGTAATTCTCATATAGTTCGGGAACGCGTAACAATATGTTTCTATAAATTTAGGTGTTATAATTAATTAAACATTTGTTAAACAATTATTTTGCCCGACAACTTGAATTTCTAAGGCTACACGTCAAGTGCTAATCGAATATCGACAGATCTATTATTTTAACGTATTCTCATATAGTTCGAGACGCGTACTATATGTTTCTATAAAGTTAAGGTGTTATAATTAATTGAAACATTTTTTAAAACAATTATTTGCCCGAAAAACTTGAATTTCTAAGGCTACACGTAAAGTGCTAATCGAATATCGACAGATCTATTTATTTAAACGTAATTCTCATATAGTTCGGGACACGTACAATATGTTTCTATAAAGTTTAGGAGTTATAATATTAAAACATTTGTTAAACAATTATTTTGCCCAAAAAACTTGAATTTTTAAGGCTACACGTCAAGTGCTAATCGAATATCAACAGATCTATTTATTTTAAAGTAATTCTCATATAGTCGGGACGCGTACAATATGTTTCTATAAAGTTAGGTGTTATAATTAATTAAAACATTTGTTAAACAATTATTTTGCCCGACAAACTTGAATTTCTAAGGCTACAAGTCAAGTGCTAATCGAATATCGACAGATCTATTTATTTTAACGTAATTCACATATAGTTCGGGACGCGTACAATATGTTTCTATAAAGTTTAGGAGTTATAATTAATTAAAACATTTGTTAAACAATTATTTTGCCCAAAAAACTTGAATTTTTTAAGGCTACACGTCAAGTGCTAATCGAATATCGACAGATCTATTTATTTAAAGTAATTCTCATATAGTTCGGGACGCGTACAATATGTTTTCTATAAAGTTTAGGTGTTATAATTAATTAAAACATTGTTAAACAATTATGTTGCCCGAAAAACTTGAATTTTTAAGGCTACACGTCAAGTGCTAATCGCATATCGACAGGTATTTTTATTTTAACGTTATTTTCATATAGTTCGGGACGCGTACAATATGTTTGCTATAAAGTTTAGTGTGTTATTAAGTAAAACATTTTTTAAACAATTATTTGCCCGAAAAACTTGAATTTCTAAGGCTACAACGTCAAGTGCTAATCGAATATCGACAGATCTATTTATTTTAAAGTAATTCTCATATAGTTTCTGGGCGCCTACAATATGTTTCTAAAAAGTTTAGATGTTATAATTAATTGAAACATTTTGTAAACAATTATTTGCCACTAAAAAAACTTGAATTTTTAAGGCTACACGTCAAGTGCTAATCGAATATCGACAGATCTATTTATTTTAACGTTATTTTCATAGTTCGGGACGCGTACAATATGTTTCTATAAAGTTTAGGTGTTATAATTAATTAAAACATTTTTTAAACATTATTTTGCCCAAAAAACTTGAATTTTTAAGGCACACGTCAAGTGCTAATCGAATATCGACAGATCTATTTATTTTAACGTAATTCTCATATAGTTCGGGACGCGTACAATATGTTTCTATAGAGCTCGTGGTGATATAATTAATAAATAAATTTTTAAAAATTATTTGTGCCCGAAAAACTTGAATGCTAGGCTACACGTCAAGTGCTAATCGAATATCGACAGATCTATTTATTTTAACGTATTCTCATATAGTCCGGGACGCGTACTATATGTTTCTATAAAGTTTAGGTGTTATAATTAATTGAAACATTTGTTTAAACAATTATTTTGGCCCGAAAGAAAAACTTGAATTTTATTAAGGCTACAACGTCAAGTGCTAATCGAATATCGACAGATCTATTTATTTTAACTTAATTCTCAGGTAGTTCGAAGAGCGTACAAATATGTTTCTATAAAGTTTAGGTGTTATAATTAATTGAAACATTTGTTAAACAATTATTTGCCCGAAAAACTTGAATTTTAAGGTTACACGTCAAGTGCTAATCGAATATCGACAGATCTATTTATTTTAACGTAATTCTCATATAGTTCGGGACGCGTACAATATGTTTCTATAGAGTTCGGGGTGATATAATTAATAAAACATTTTTTAAACAATTATTTTGCCCGAAAAACTTGAATTTCTAATGCTACACGTCAAGTGCTAATCGAATATCGACAGATCTCTATTATTTTAACGTAATTCTCATATAGTTCGGGGACGCGTACAATATGTTTCTATAGAGTTAGGGTGATATAATTAATAAAAAACATTTTTAAACAATTATTTTGCCCGAAAAACTTGAATTTTTAAGGCTACACACGTCAGTGCTAATACGAATATCGACAGATCTATTTATTTTTAACGTAATTCTCATATAGTTCGGGACGCGTACAATATGTTTCTATAGAGTTCGGGGTGATATAATTAATAAAAACATTTTAAAACAATTATTTTGCCCGAAAACTTGAATTTCTAAGGCTACACGTCAGGTGCTAATCGAATATCGACAGATCTATTTATTTTAACGTAATTCTCATATAGTTCGGGACGCGTACAATATGTTTCTATAAAGTTTAGGTGTTATAATTAATTAAAACATTTTTTAAACAATTATTTTGCCCGAAAACTTGAATTTCTAAGGCTACACGTCAAGTGCTAATCGAATATCGACAGATCTATTTATTTTAACGTAATTCTCATATAGTTCGGGACGCGTACAATATTTCTATAAAGTTTAGGTGTTATAATTAATTAAAACATTTTTTAAACAATTATTTTGCCCGAAAAACTTGAATTTTTAAGGCTACACGTCAAGTGCTAATCGAATATCGACAGATCTATTTATTTTAACGTAATTCTCATATAGTTCGGGACGCGTACAATATGTTTCTATAAAGTTTAGGAGTTATAATTAATTAAACATTTTTTAAACAATTATTTTGCCCGAAAAACTTGAATTTTAAGGCTACACACGTCAAGTGCTAATCGAATATCGACAGATCTATTTATTTAACGTAATTCTCATATAGTTCGGGACGCGTACAATATGTTTCTATAAAGTTTAGGTGTTATAATTAATTAAACACATTTTTTAAACAATTATTTGCCCGAAAAACTTGAATTTCTAAGGCTACACGTCAAGTGCTAATCGAATATCGACAGATCTATTTATTTTAACGTAATTCTCATATAGTTCGGGACGCGTACAATATGTTTCTATAGAGTTAGGGTGATTAATTAATTAAAACATTTTTTAAACAATTATTTTGCCCGAAAAACTTGAATTTCTAAGGCTACACGTCAAGTGCTAATCGAATATCGACAGATCTATTTATTTAAACGTAATTCTCATATAGTTCGGGACGCGTACAATATGTTTCTATAAAGTTTAGTGTTATAATTAATTAAAACATTTTTTAAACAATTATTTTGCCCGAAAAACTTGAATTTTTAGGCTACACGTCAAGTGCTAATCGAATATCGACAGATCTATTTATTTTAACGTAATTCTCATATAGTTCGGGACGCGTACAATATGTTTCTATAAAGTTTAGGTGTTATAATTAATTAAAAACATTTTTTAAACAATTATTTTGCCCAAAAAACTTGAATTTTTAAGGCTACACGTCAAGTGCTAATCGAATATCGACAGATCTATTTATTTTAACGTAATTCTCATATAGTTCGGGACGCGTACAATATGTTTCTATAAAGTTCGGGTGATATAATTAATTAAAACATTTTTTAAACAATTATTTTGCCCGAAAAACTTGAATTTTAAGGCTACACGTCAGGTGCTAATCGAATATCGACAGATCTATTTATTTTAACGTAATTCTCATATAGTTCGGGACGCGTACAATATGTTTCTATAAAGTTTAGGTGTTATAATTAATTAAAACATTTTTAAACAATTATTTTGCCCGAAAAACTTGAATTTCTAAGGCTACACGTCAAGTGCTAATCGAATATCGACAGATCTATTTATTTTAACGTAATTCTCATATAGTTCGGGACGCGTACAATATGTTTCTATAAAGTTTAGGTGTTATAATTAATTAAAATTTTTAAACAATTATTTTGCCCGAAAAACTTGAATTTTAAGGCTACACGTCAAGTGCTAATCGAATATCGACAGATCTATTTATTTTAACGTAATTCTCATATAGTTCGGGACGCGTACAATATGTTTCTATAAAGTTAAGTGTTTAATAATTATTAAACATTTTTTAAACAATTATTTTGCCCAAAAAACTTGAATTTCTAAGGCTACACGTCAAGTGCTAATCGAATATCGACAGATCTATTTATTTTAACGTAATTCTCATATAGTTCGGGACGCGTACAATATGTTTCTATAAAGTTAGGGTGATATAATTAATTAAAACATTTTTTAAACAATTATTTTGCCCGAAAAACTTGAATTTCTAAGGCTACACGTCAAGTGCTAATCGAATATCGACAGATCTATTTATTTTAACGTAATTCTATATAGTTCGGGACGCGTACAATATGTTTTCTATAAAGTTAAGTGTTATAATTAATTAAACATTTTTTAAACAATTATTTTGCCCGAAAAACTTGAATTTTAAGGCTACACGTCAAGTGCTAATCGAATATCGACAGATCTATTTATTTTAACGTAATTTCATATAGTTCGGGACGCGTACAATATGTTTCTATAAAGTTCAGGTGTTATAATTAATTAAAACATTTTTTAAACAATTTTGCCCAAAAACTTGAATTTTTAAGGCTACACGTCAAGTGCTAATCGAATATCGACAGATCTATTTATTTTAACGTAATTCTCATATAGTTCGGGACGCGTACAATATGTTTCTATAGAGTTCGTTGGGTGATATAATTAATAAAAACATTTTTTAAACAATTATTTTGCCCGAAAAACTTGAATTTCTAAGGCTACACGTCAAGTGCTAATCGAATATCGACAGATCTATTTATTTTAACGTAATTCTCATATAGTTCGGGACGCGTACAATATGTTTCTATAAAGTTTAGGTGTTATAATTAATTAAAACATTTGTTAAACAATTATTTTGCCCGACAAACTTGAATTTCTAAGGCTACACGTCAAGTGCTAATCGAATATCGACAGATCTATTTATTTTAAACTATTCTCATATAGTTCGGGACGCGTACAATATGTTTCTATAAAGTTTAGGTGTTATATTAATTAAAAAACATTTGTTAAACAATTATTTTGCCCGAAAAACTTGAATTTTTAAGGCTACACGTCAAGTGCTAATCGAATATCGACAGATCTATTTATTTTAAAGTAATTCTCATATAGTTCGGGACGCGTACAATATGTTTCTATAAGTTTAGGTGTTTATAATTAATTAAACATTTGTTAAACAATTATTTTTGCCCGAAAAACTTGAATTTCTAAGGCTACACGTCAAGTGCTAATCTAATCGACAGATCTATTTATTTTAACGTAATTCTCATATAGTTCGGGACGCGTACAATATGTTTCTATAAAGTTCAGGTGTTATAATTAATAAAACATTTTTTAAACAATTATTTTTGCCCGAAAAACTTGAATTTTTAAGGCTACACGTCAAGTGCTAATCGAATATCGACAGATCTTTTATTTTAACGTAATTCTCATATAGTTCGGGACGCGTACAATATGTTTCTATAAAGTTCAGGTGTTATAATTAATTAAACATTTTTTAAACAATTATTTTGCCCGAAAAACTTGAATTTTTAAGGCTACACGTCAAGTGCTAATCGAATATCGACAGATCTATTTATTTTAACGTAATTTTCATATAGTTCGGGACGCGTACAATATGTTTCTATAAAGTTCAGGTGATATAATTAATTAAACATTTTTAAACAATTATTTTGCCAAAAAACTTGAATTTTTAAGGCTACACGTCAAGTGCTAATCGAATATCGACAGATCTATTTATTTTAACGTATTCTCATATAGTTCGGGACGCGTACAATATGTTTCTATAAAGTTTAGGTTTATAATTAATTAAAACATTTTTTAAAACAATTATTTTGCCCGAAAAACTTGAATTTTTAAGGCTACACGTCAAGTGCTAATCGAATATCGACAGATCTATTTATTTTAACGTATTCTCATATAGTTAGGGACGCGTACAATATGTTTCTATAAGTTTCAGGTGATATAATTAATTAAAACATTTTTTAAAAAATTATTTTGCCCGAAAAACTTGAATTTTTAGGGCTACACGTCAGTGCTAATCGAATATCGACAGATCTATTTATTTTAACGTAATTCTCATATAGTTCGGGACGGACGCGTACAATATGTTTCTATAAAGTTTAGGTGTTATAATTAATTAAAACATTTTTTAAAACAATTATTTGCCCGAAAAACTTGAATTTTTAAGGCTACACACGTCAAGTGCTAATCGAATATCGACAGATCTATTTATTTTAACGTAATTCTCATATAGTTAGGGACGCGTACAATATGTTTTCTATGTGTTCAGGTGATCTAATTAATTAATAAAATTTTTTAAACAATTATTTTGCCCGAAAAACTTGAATTTTTAAGGCTACACGTCAAGTGCTAATCGAATATCGACAGATCTATTTATTTAACGTAATTCTCATATAGTTCGGGACGCGTACAATATGTTTCTATAAGTTCAGGTGATATAATTAATTAAACATTTTTTAAACAATTATTTTGCCCGAAAAACTTGAATTTTTAAGGCTACACGTCAAGTGCTAATCGAATATCGACAGATCTATTTATTTTAACGTAATTCTCATATAGTTCGGGACGCGTACAATATGTTTCTATAGAGTTCAGGTGATATAATTAATAAAACATTTTTTAACAATTATTTTGCCCGAAAAACTTGAATTTTTAAGGCTACACGTCAAGTGCTAATCGAATATCGACAGATCTATTTATTTTAACGTAATTCTCATATAGTTCGGGGACGCGTACAATATGTTTCTATAGAGTTCGGGTGATATAATTAATTAAAAATTTTTTTAAAAAACAATTATTTTGCCCGAAAAACTTGAATTTCTAAGGCTACACGTCAAGTGCTAATCGAATATCGACAGATCTATTTATTTTAACGTAATTCTCATATAGTTCGGGACGCGTACAATATGTTTCTATAAAGTTTAGAGGTGATATAATTAATTAAAACATTTTTTAAAAACAATTATTTTGCCCGAAAAACTTGAATTTTTAAGGCTACACGTCAAGTGCTAATTGAATATCGACAGATCTATTTTTTTAACGTAATTCTCATATAGTTAGGGACGCGTACAATATGTTTCTATAGTGTTCAGTTCAGGTTGCTCTAGTTAATAAAACATTTTTTAATAAAACATTATTTTGCCCGAAAAACTTGATCTTTTAAGGCCTACATCGTCAAGTGCTAATCGAATATCGCAGATCTATTTATTTTTAATTATACGTATTTTCATATAGTTCGGGACGTGTCAATATGTTTCTTTCTATAAAGTTTCAGGTGTTATAAGTTAAGTAAAACATTTTTTAATTAAAACAATTATTTTGCCCCAAAACACTTGAATTTTTAAGAGCTATAACAAACCACCTAAACACGTCAAGTGCTACATCGAATATCACAATCTATTTATTGTATAACGTAATTCTATCATATCGTTTCGGGACGCGACAATATGTTTCTATTAAGTTAGTGATTTATATAATTTAAAAACATTTTTTAAACATTGGATTTTGGCACAAAAGCTTGATTTTTGTGGCTAACACTGCAATGCTAATCGAATTCGACAGATCTATCTATAATCATTAACACACGTTTTTTCATATAGTTTCTGGGACGCGTCAATGGTTTCTATAAAAGGTTTACGGTGTTATAATTAATAAAACTTTTTATAGAACAACTTAATTATTTGCCCGAAAAAACTTGGAATTTTGTAGGCTAGCGTCTAGATAACGCATGCTATCAATATCCGACAGTTCTATTTATTTTAACGCATTCTTTATATAGTTCCGGGACGCGTACAATAATTTTTTAAAACGTTTACGTGATATAATTAATTAACGTTTTTTACACATATTGTGGGTCGTCGATATTTCAAAATACGGTGAGATGCTATTTTGTGATTTTGGAGTTCAGCATTTCCATTCATAAAATTAATTTACAATACGTAATTCAACGGAACTATTTGTGGAAACTTATCTAGAACTGTAGACTATGCTGGATGCAAGTACATTCTGCAGTATTTTTTTATGAGATGCTAACTTGAGATTGCTAACTTTCATCACGCACGTTTTAATCGCCATCGCGGAAAGCGCCACAAACAATACCTTCGTAAGATGCGATACGGGCCATGCCCGTTTTTTAGAAAAGTGATACTTAAATATTTAATCTTTAAAACGTTATTTGATTTTTTCATTTCAACCCTTTCCAACTTCTTTTTTTTTTCTTTCCCATTACCTTTTATGAACACTAAAACTTTTTCGATCTTTTTTTTATATTTAAATTTAGCTCGTTTTTTTTCTCAAATAAGTGATTTTGAGAAATCTATTTATATCGTTTTCTTCAATCCTTACGACGCCTTTGTTATTAATACTTTATCATCCGCATATGCTAGTGACTCAGATTGTTTCTCCCTACTTTTATTACATTCATCTGCTTACTCCTTCTTTTATATGTTCTTCCATGTTTGCCATGTATTATGTAATAACGGTCGGACTTCAGTTGGCAACAAGGATGTCTATTTTCGCGCTTCAAATCCCTTCTAAATATCTTTTTATCTTATCTACTACATTTTTCGTTCTCCCTGTGAATAATTCTCTTCATTTAATTGTGTGGTATATCCGTATTGTATTACTTCAATTTATCTTTGTTTAATTATAAAAAGCCGCGCTCTCAAATCTTCGAACAACGGTCACATACT